>NC_136504.1:55126562-55179062 GCF_053919585.1 Euprymna scolopes
GAAGGATTTCTCCTCCATTAACCGAGAACAAAAGAAATTGAAGTCTAGTATCAGAACAGATACTACACTTTGAGTTATATATTTTTATTTACTCTGAAAAGTTTACAACTAAAACAGAAATAAACAAAAAAATTAGGCACAAGGCCACTCAAAAATTGGGGAGGGTCATCCTCATCACTCTACCTTTGCTTGTCTATGCTTGATCCCAGCTAAAGTTCTCATTCACCACAATAGCTCAAGCACACCGGAAGTCGTCCTACCTAAGATTCCCAAATCATATCATGTGTGTTTTTTTTTATTTATTATTTTATTTATTTATTTTGGAATATATCTATAAATATGTAACAGGCAGTGAATTAAATTTGTAAACCTATATAAAAAGTTGTTTTGTTGTATTTCATTGGCTAAGTCCACGTGAGAGAGAACGAGTGCTTCTGTACATCTCTTTTTATAAAGCAGATCAGCATGCTCCTTGCGTCGCGACAAAGGGAGATAAATCGAATTTGGCACCCTCTAGTGTCATGTGCGTATAATTGTACTTTGAGAAGGGAGATAATGTTACAAGCTGGACTGTATCTCACCTGGACAGGGTAGGGTTTGATATTGCCAAGGCAGTTGTGATCCTGTTGGACTTAATGCTGAGAAATAAATTCCCGGTGAAGGGGAGCTATTTTATTGACTTCGTAAATGACACGGGTACGATTAGGATTCTACAGCAAACGTTTGGAGTTCGTATTTGACATGCTAATACTATTAATGAGTGAAATAGAAAATGCGATTAATGTTTCAGTAAATATGGAAATGATAACGCATGTGAATCGCCATAGGTGACTTAGGTACGGGCAAAATGAATGCCGATGCTCAAAATGTATAAACATTTTGACCCATTCCTTTACTTAAAAATTCACCAAAAATCAGGAAATTAACTAATTTTAATGAAATTTTCAATATTAATCAAATAATGATCACGGAATATAATGAACTAATTATTTTTTATTTAAATTTTAGTGAAAATGTATTATTTTGTTTAAACAAAAAATACCTTTACTAAAGCTATGGTTTTCAGTAGTAAATAAAAAACGAAAGAATTTATTATTTTTTTTTATGTAAATAAAGCATCGTAAATTGTAACAATAAAATAAAAATAAAATAATTTTTACAGGAAATTTACGAAAAAAGCCCCTGAAGTCCGCATGAACGAAATCGATAGAACGCGAAAAAAAAAAAAAAAAAATTCTCGAGCTACCAATATTATCATTGAATTAAGCATTGTTTATTTAATATTTTCACACAAAAAAAATATAATTGCAAAAATTATTTCTATTTTTTTTTACGCTTACATTTTAAACGTAATCTTTACATATAAGATACTAATATTTCCATTGCACTCAAGAACGTATAATTATAAACGTAAGATAATGTTCATATAATCTTGGAAAATAAAGTAAAAAAAAATTAAATTGAAAAACAGGAACATAGAAAAATAATTTAATTAAAAAATGGCAAAAATTATACGAACGTTCCATGTCGGTAAGTACGGATGTGTAGAATTGAAAAGAAAACCAGTCTGTTTTGCCCACCCTCCTCCTCTCTTCAACTACCCTCCTGTTTGTGTTTATCAACTTTAAATTTCACGTAAATATTATGATAAATTTTAACGTAAGTCTGTACTTTTTTAGTGTGTAATTTTTTCAATAATCATAAATTGTTTTCTTAACCAATTGTAATTCTGTATTAATATTAATAAATAATGGTGCTAACTTTTTTTTTTTTTCAAAGAATAAATTGTCAGTAGTATAATTAATGAATTTAATTAATTTTTATGCATTTTTAAATGAAGGAAGGAGAGTCTGCGACTCAAAAAAAAAAAAAAAAAAAAAAAAAGTCGCTCGGTATGCCGGAATAATGTTAAATAAAGAAAGAAATTATGTCTAATTTGTCCTTCCATACATATTTGAATTTTGCCGCCAGCTTTTTTTTTTTTTTTTTTTTTTTTTTGATACGATAAACAAGTCTCGTTTCTAGCAGTGTCACATTTTTGGATAATTATTATTTTTTTTTCTTTAGCAAAAGTTAATTACATTTATTGTATTAATTCATTATCTTAAGACATTAACTTAATACTTAACTTGGAAATAATTCCAGAAAACTTATATTTTTCTTGTCAAAAAAAATGTAAACGCGATTTTTGTCATAATGAACTTTTACGTGAAATGTAGGTTTTTCAGATTTGAAATACAATTATTCCATGTATTTTTTATTTCACACACTTTTTTTCTTTCAGAAATTAACTTTAAAATATAATCTTTCAAATACAATAATCGGTGGAGGGGAAATCCTTCACGACTGAGACAATTTTTATTTTTGTACCTTTTCTCCACGTTAAAAAACGACCCTGGTGTCTAACTCTGTCCCGTGGGGAGGCATAGTAAATAGGTACAATAAAAAAAGTAATCGAAAATTAAAAAAATTATTATGATTAACCGGCGTTAAAAAAAACCGAAGCAAGCAGCCATTAAATTGCCCATACCTAGGTCTTGCGAGATGAGGTTAGCAACCAACTGTATACGAATGTGGAGGTGTACGTACCTTGACAACGAGCCGAGATCGATACTCTCTCTCTCTCTCTCTCTCTCTCTCTCTCTCTCTCTCTCTTCTCTCTCTCTCTCTCTCTCACACACACACACACACACACACACACACACACACACACACACACACACACAGAGTCGCCGTTTTGTTGGTATTAATTAAATTTCAAGCACTGTGGTACGCATTGCCCACAGCCGGTATATGTTTTATTGCGAGTCGCCTTTTTTTTTTATGTGGTCATCAAATCGGTACTGACATTATTATTGCCATATCAAAATAAGAAAGAAAAATACTGCACATAAACTTTTTATTCATTTTTTTTATTATTTTTAAAAACGATGTCAGTTTTAAAGCAGTTAATAAATTAGATCATGACAGACGGTGTCGAAACTGCCCCCCCCTCTAAATTCCACATTTTACACATTTTTTCCCCCCTACTTTTTTCCTGTTAATATCATAGATTACAGACTTAAGTTTCAAATTAAAAAAAAAAAAAAATGAAATATTTTATAACTTTTCACTTGGGGGTTCAGTTTTCAATTATAGCGTTGTACTAAATTGAACACGAACGTTGTGGCCACGATAGATAGATAGATAGATAGATAGATAGATAGATGATATGGATACATACATAGATAAGAGGGGGGTTTAAAGAAATATTCCTTTTGTTTTAACCCCTCCGTTCTAAGCCCTAACTTCCGGTCACATCAGAGAGAATTGCCAATTTGTTTTCATCGTAGTCACAAAGTTCGTGTTCAATTTAGTACAACGTTATAATTGAAAACTGAACCCCCACGTGAAAAGTTATAAAAAATATTTTTTCAATTTTTTTTTTTTTTATATATATAATCTGAAACTTAAGTCTGTAATCAATGATATTAACAAAAAAGAAGGGGGGGGCCCCGGAAAATTGTGGAATTTAGAGAGAGGTGTATTCTCGACAACGTCCGCCTAGATCATTATTAATGTTGTATGCTGAGTGTTGTAAACTTAAAATTGTCTTGTCTGTTTTTATTAAAAAGTGCGAAGTATACTCTAATTTCAGTACTAAAAAAAAAAAAATATTTTTAAAAATCCAGAAACAAAGTAAAAAAAAAAGTGTCATTTTTCTGTTGTTCTTGGCCTTCGGGCCGGGAACAAAGTGTAGTATCTGTCCTGCAGATGCTGCGTTTAAGATAATTTGTATCAGTCAACGGAAAGGAAAACCCTCTATACTGGGACAATTATTATTTTTGGTCACAACCAGAATGTCCCCTTTTTACCCTACTTTTAGGGGAGCTTGTTTAACCTCACATTAAAAACAGCCTTGTGTCACAGTTGCTTTCGCGGGGAAGCAAATAAATACCGTAAAAAAGTGTCATTGCAGTTTAACACCTTCTATTAAATCACTCCATAAAATAAATGATATTCTACATTTTAGGCAATTACATGCGAACACTCTGAAAATAAAATAAATAAATAAATAAACATAATTAAATTAGACTTTAGAGTAGATGATCAGTTTCGCATATCATTTTAACGTAAAATGATATCCCGTTTCCAGACTATTCTATCGTTTTAGGACAGATAATCAAATGATTCCTCACTCTAAAATAATTGTTTTTCATTTTTTTTTTCTTCCTTCTGTCACGTTTTTCAGGGTGTTCACATGTAATCACCAAAAAAAGTTTATTTTGGTGGGGGTGGGGGATACAGAGATGGTTTTAAGCTATAAATTTACTTAAAAAAACCTCAGAAGTTTTAAATAACTGACAAGAACGACTTAATATTTAGAATTAAAATCACTTTTCTTTGGCTCAATTTTCAACTTTTAAAGTTAACGCAGGATTTTCAAGTGATTACATGAGTTCTCTAGTAAGTGAGCTCTTCGTAAAAGAATAGAGCATTCTAGGTAGTCGATAAAGCGTTTATAGATTTATTTTATTTTTTTGAGTTTCCATGATGGGATTGTAAGCTTTGACGAAGAGGTCAGCAGATGTGTGAAGAACAAAACACGGAGAGAATGAGTTAGAAAGAATTTTTGTAAACCATTACAAAAAGAAAAAGCCAGAGTAGTTCCCATTAATATGGCTTCCACAAACCCTACCAAAAATTACTGCAAGATCCAGGCTCCATACACTAAATGGTATTTTGCAACTGCTGGCAGGACAGCTTTTTTGAGAGTTACAAGGTTCTGGTTCTTGGGCTATCAAATAGATGTCAGCCCATTATCCACTTACATCATCTTTATTAGTGATATGACGACATGAACAGAAAATGAGAAATGACTAAAGTCATCTTTCAATTTTGCTCTCACTGAACAACTGATGACCCAGGGAACAACGAATTATCTCTCTCTTTTTTTTTTTTTTTTTTTTTACACAGTGATCACTACTTATCAAGGCCTGGAAGCCACTCAGGGATAAGGGTTATTGCAAGTACATTACGTTAGTGTGGAGATTTGATGAAGTGTTTACTTAAGGGGGCGCTTCATTAGGAATTTGTTAATGTTGGACTTGAAGACATCCAAGTTATAGTCCGGTGGGAAGCAGGCAGACGGAACAGAGTTCCACAGGCGTGCAGTTCTAAGAAAGAAGCTTTGCTCTTTGTCAGAAACATCTATATATATAAAAGCCAAACGTCTGTGTGTATGTATGTATGTTTGTTTGTAACGCTAAAACTTTTGAAAGACGGAACCAAACTTGACAAATTTGATATCATATCGAAGCCCCATCACCCGGATGACAAATATAGAAATTTCACGTCAAACGGACCACTAGAAGTTGGTCAACTGATCAGTTATCTTCGAGGGGGGCCCCCAAAAAACCTGTCATTATCTATATATATAAAAGACAAATGTTTGTTTGTAACGCTAAAACTTGAGATGAAAGATTCCTCTCCCCTAAGAATAAAACATATGTTCAATATCTGCTTTTGTTTTTTCATTGTTTATACGGTCCCGAGCAACGCCGGGTAGCCCTGCTAGACTATAATATAAATCTCACTTGTCTGTTTAAATGTATGTGTGTATGTATGTATGTACGTATGTATGTATGTTTGCCTAAAACTTTCAATAGAGGCGATCAGTATCATTTTGAATCCCCACATCTCGGGCAACAAATATCGAAAAATTGGCCATAAACATTAATTCCTTCACCCTCAACTGGGCTGTTTTATACAAGGGGAGGTCGACTTTTTACGAGCCATTTTTGCAAGTCATCGTATCAGTTGGATTAACTTTGCCTAATTTTAACATTCCAAACTTCCGGTTTGCGTTATGGAGTAGCGGTAAGATGTCAGATTTTCTTTCATTTTCTTTTTCCGCCTTCGCATCATGGGTTCGAACCTGCCTGCCTACTACCATTTTCTTTTTTTTTTTTTTTTTGCTCAACACACACCTCCAAACTCCTGGGCAATGCCGGACACCCAGGCTAGTCTCTCATAAAGAGTGAAGACTGAAGTAGGGGAAGCGAGAGTTACAAGGTTGCTGGAAATGTATCCATTATGCGTTTTCTACTTTCCCTTGGTTTGGGTGAAAAGTATATAAGGAGGGATGGGGAAACATCATCATTAACAACAACAAAAAAAAGTTCATACTCAGAATAAGCTTTTCTTGACGCCATCCACCTCAACCCCCTAAAAAATTGAAGATATGTTGCCCTTCCACATTTTTAGCAGTAACGTTTTGAGATATTTTTCCAAAGCAATCTGTATTGCATTTCTGGATATCTACACAGAACCATCCATGGCAACACTATGAAGAGCACTGATGACAGAGATTTTTTGATTAGGAGCATGTATGTTACAGAAAGGGGTTGGAGTTGCAGGTGGCAGAGGAGACTGTCGGGTGTCTTTGGGCTTTGGAAGATGATGTCAAAGGAAAGTCGGTCAGATTCTGGATCCAGGTGCCTTGGGAATGTTGTCCAGGAAGTCAAAATGAGGGACATAGAATCCCCAGAAATTAGGTCAGCGGGACTGACCGACATTTCAAGACAATGTGTGGTGGAATGTTCTGACACCATCTGTGATGACGCTCAACTCTTTAGCCTTTATCTTCGAGTGGCACCCCTAGCCTTGATAAGCAGTGATTCATTAGTTAAAAAAAATTTCTTTAGCACATAATGCTGACTAATAACATAGTGATGATAGCTGTCATATACTGTTAAGGTGATTGGGTTTCAAATCAGAGTTTGAAGCATCCGCTTGGGTCTAGTCACACTAAATAGCCATGATACGTTGAAACAGTTGTTTTTGGATGAACAAATAACTCCATTCCACCCCTTGTAGCTCTTAGTAAAAATGTAGAGCACTCTATGTGACCGATAATTACAAATATGTAAGCATTTATAGAGCTCCCTTACACATGATGGTAGATTGATGCTGATAAGGTCATTAGGTTTCGAATCACAGTTTGAAACATCCCACCCATTTCCAGTCATATTGAAGAGGTGTAGTACGGTGAAACAAATATATACATACATATATATCTACATCTACATCTACATATATATATTATAGCAATTAAGTTTAATTTCAATAAATATATTCCCATAACTGACTACCTAGCTCTGCTAACGTATTGAGCACTGCACTGTTGAAGTAAATACCGAAAATCGATACATAATATTTAAATCATCTACTCTTCTTATTCTTCTTCTTCTTCTTCTTCTGTTTTGTGTATATAATAAAGTAGGCACAATTTTTCCCCTCTGGACGAAACTGTTGTAGGTTGACAACAACAGATGGCACATAGAAAATTATTATGTTTACGTTATCTAGATATAAAATGCAATTACATACACGTTATTTCGTAATATTAAAACATTACTTTTATTCCAAGGAGCGCCATGACCATCATCGCTCTAACCTACAAAGGAGGTAGCCAAATTTTAACCCTCTCTATACCGAGTCCTCTTACGACACCATTCTACACCGAGTGCATTTATACTTTTCCTGCATGTTAGCCGTCATTAAATGACTATAGATTTTCTACACACACGCATATTCTTACTCCTTACACTTGACACAATGATTTCTCCCTTTTAAATATCCGGCGATGCTGATTGGATGAGAAGTATTCATTCTACAATTCAAACATTCGGTTATTCAGCCATTAAATGAACAGTTCGAAACTAGATCACAACACCATTTCTGTATGTATACAATATTTTTACGTTTTATTTACATATAATGCAGGACCTTTTCCCACTGAAAAAACTCTTACATTTTATTATTTGTGAAAATATTACACTCCAAAATAAAAAATAAAAATAATTGCCATTTTCCTAACATGTAAGTTACATTTATTGTAATATATATATATTACTATTTTTAATGTAAAAAATGAAAATGGCCAGTTCAAAACTCACAAAAGTAGAAGTAGAGGAAAGTTTAATGAAAATTATTAAAAATGAATAAAATGATAAAAGAACGCTTGATTTTTTTGTGTCCTAAATATATTCTAAAAGGGAAGTTTGATTCATGAGAAGCACATAAAATCTCTCTCTTTTTTGTTATATATATGTATATATATATATATATATATATATATATATATATATATATATATACTAGCAAAAGTACCCGTCGTTGACTGGGTTCAAAAACAGCCTACAGAAAATGGACTCTGATTTATTAAAGTATGATAGGTTATGAAAAGGAACGGTTGTAAAGAGATAGCTTCGAATTTGGGGGTATCAAAACCAAAGCAAAATATGATGAAAGTAAAAATAAAATAGATAAACCCCATAATTTATTATACCATACCCGTTCACACTGAAACACTTATCACAATATGCTGTGGATCTATATTAAAAAACCTTGGTAAATTTTGTGACATATTTCCATTCTATGGAGGTCAGGTGCAAACGAACACCCCATAATTTTATTATACCATATTTTTTCAAACTAAAACATAATTATCAAAGTATACTTACGCAGATAGATATGAAAAGTCTTTATTAAAGTTTGTGCCTATTTCCATTCTATGGAAGCCAGGCACGAACGCACACCCCACAATTTTATTATACCATCCCTACTTAAGTTAAAACATACTTATCAAAGTATTATTATGTACATCTATATCAAAAACACTTGTAAACATTTTTTTAAATTTTTAAATTTTTTATTTCCATACTTTGTGGACCAGGCGCGAATGCAGACCCCACAATTTTAATGAATCATCATTATGCCAGATCAAAGATACCCATTCCTGTGTCTTGATACATCTTCTATCATTATATGTGATCAGTTTTCTGCAATAGTCAACCATATAGGAGCCTATTCGTGACCAGACACACACACACTCTCAGACGTTCAGCTTTATATTATATATATATATATATATATATATATATTCAATTTGTTTTTACATAAGCAATGATGTGTTGCTACACAGTCATGAGCATGTTTCGGTCATCTAGTATTTAATAACTAGAGACCGCTTCAGGCAATAAGTAATCATCATCCAAAACCAAAACATGTATTTAAATCACACTCATAAGCATTTGTTCACTTTTTATGACGTGCGTCTTACACATGTTTCGTTCAAGACCGCTAAACAACTCCTCAGATACAAATACATGTTCACAAAAAAAAACAAAAAACAAAACAGACGGAAAGTTTTTATATAAAATGAAAAATGATTTAAAGAACAAAGAAATGTAGATAAAAGTAAATGGAGTTATTTAAAGTCTGCAAAAACATAAATAAAACAAAATTACTTATTATAGTTTTTATAGCTTCCCCCAATATAATTGAATATTAAACGCACTTAGAGAAACTGTCTTATACTACCATATTTGATTTGAAAGAGATGGTGTTGGAATTTTTTTTCATACCAATAATAGTGCATCCCCCCCCCCTCTGTTTATATTTATTATTTATATTCTGGTTATTATATTTGATTTTTTGTATTTTGTATCTTTTATGATTCTTAGTTTCGTACATTTTGGGTTTGTACCAAACTCCCTTTAATTTGAAGAAAAGGGAAATGCTAGCTCCTTGATGACGTCACGAGCCCAGCGCGAAATTCAGTCTCCTTTTTGGTTTCAGCGACGTGGAGAGTGGATGCAGATTCATTGCCTGGCGCAGACAAGGAATTTTGGAGCCTCCTTCAAAGAAGGGAACTCGGCAAGAATACCCCGGACATGCGACGAGGCATGCTTCTGAAAACTATCTACGTGGCTACGGTTTGCACGTATTTGGAAGGAGTGCAATTTTTAAAAAAAGTCTTTATTTGCATGGCTACAGTATGCACGTAATTTGAAGGAGTATAATTTTTTTTAAAAAGTCTTTATTCTGCATGGCTACGGTCTTCACGTAATTGGAAGGAGTATAATTTTTTAAAAGGATTTAAATCGAGAAAAAAAGAAAAAGGCACGCACCTGACTGGCTTTCAATTTGTGAGTACGCTCCTAAAATTTATTACACATGAGAGTGTGATTAGGAACTACTATTTTGAATCATGATATTGTATTCGTTCATGGATACGACATCTTCATTATAAGAACCAGTGTTATTTTTTTCATTATATGTTACCTTGGCGTTTTTTTAATTTAATGCGCACAAAGGGAAAAATTTGCAGCTAATTTTATTGTGAATAAAACCTCTTCTTCGTTTTAAAGCAAGACCTTTATATTTTATTCTTTACCCCCCCTTTTTTTATTTCATGCTTTTATTTTTTTTTCAGGCTAGTTACTTTCGTGTCGAATTTATCTGAAAGAGGATAAATTTCCGACAATGGCAAGTATATATATATATATATATATATATATATATATATATATATATATATATATATATATTCTCATCGGCCCAACTTCTCTTTTAAATTTTTGGTACTAGTGTACTTATTGATCCGTGTTGAAATAATAACGTTATTATTTTAAAAGCCATTCTTAAAATAGGGAGGGGAGGGTGTTTTGTACATATTCTATACTTTAACCTTACAATTGAATAAAAAACATCATAAAACTTTAATTAAACTAGGAAATACGATTTAAAAAATAGCGCGGATCAGTAAGTGCATTAGCACCATTTTTTTTTTTTTTTTTTTTAACCAAAAAGTTTAGCTCGAAGCTATAGATAAAGTAGTTTAGTTCTCTTTCCCACTGCAAGAACTTAAACACCAAGGTCGGAAAGTACGATTGAGAAGTCAGCACCCCCGATGAGGGGCGCTCTAACCTGCAAACAGTGCCTCCTGGGCAGCCATGTCATGTCGGCATTCTCAGGCGATTAGCAATAAACTAACCCCCTTCTCAAAGAGAGAAGGTAAGGCATGGGATGGTGATTGGTGAGCTGAGCCGAGTTAATTCTGCGAAATAGTCGACACTCGACAAGCATATTTACGGACAAATAAATACCCACTTCCGTTTATTATGGCACCGGGGGGGATACCACAATTAATTTCACACACCTGAGAAGAAAATCCAATCGTAGAGCGTCAGTCAGGTGGGATATAGTGTGGTCTTTCTCCTTTTTTTTTTTGTTTTTTACTCTTCCTACCCTCCCTGTCTCAATCTAGAGAGAGAGAGAGAGAGAGAGAGAGAGAGAGAGAGAGAGAGAGAGAGAAAGTGTGTGTGTGTGTGTGTGTGTGTGTGTGTGTGTGTGTGTGCGTGTGTACTTTTATGTCTTAAAAAAAAAAAATAATGTCGAAATAAAGAGCGAGAAGGGGGGAAAAAACTGACTAATATTGAATGTATGACAGATGCGCATTTCATTGGCGTTTTTAAAGAAAGAAAAAATCTCCCGGGTTTTTATTTATTTATTATGTGTTTTTGTGTGTGTTTACCTCGCGACTTCGACTAGATCCATTGGAATTGAGAAAGTGAGTTAAGTTGATATACGTAAGTTCATTCTTAAACTTTATTCTTATGTGTTGTTTATTTATGTTTTGTTGAATTAAAAAGAAAACAAAAACACATTAATCCCGAAATAAAAACAATGGAAAGTGTTTGTTTTGGTTGGGTCTGTGTTGTAATAGACCCCCCCCTTTCACCCGGACGCAACTGTTGAATGAAAAAAAAAAGTATTCTGCAGTCGTTTAAATTAGTCGTAGATCATTTTGTTTCCTTTAAAAAAAAAAAAAAAAAATGTTGAACTCGTTGTTTTCACTCGTATAAATTCAGAATTAATTCGGTTGCTCGTAAAAAAAACAAAAAAAAATAAGAAAAGTAACAATATGTGTTTTTGTTTGTAAAATTATATATATATAAAAAAAGTATAAAACAAAATAGACAAAATATAAAAATAAACAAATATCCTATTCTGGTGTTCGTTTAGTTTTTTTCTTATTTTCCTTCGAGTCGAACCGACATTTAAATAACGTTAGAAAATAATTATAGTAAACGGCTGTTGCGAGAACGCATAGTGATTTGCAATGGTGATTGAAAGAAGCAAGAGTATGCTGGAAATCTGAGGAGACTTGTCACTCAAACTCCAGGGAACACCACCTGTTTTTAACAGTAAGCGATCACTATTAATGACTTTTGTGAGAACTAGTGAGTAAACACTATTGTTGTTAATTATAAGTTAATTAATATTAACTGGATTAAAAAAAAAACAAAAAAAAACAAAAAGGAAATTACCAAGGAAAACAAAGGCTGACCGGATTGTACGCCTGTACGGTTCGCCTTTCTTTACACTGCTAGAAAAAAAAGGAGTTTATAACAAAGAAAGACCGATTTACACAAAACATCTTGTCATTTTTAGGTAAGTAAAATAAATTGAACTTATATATATATATTAAACTCTTTTAATTCAAGTTATATATGAAAAGCTTTTATTTCTTTTTCAGATTTTAAAAGGGTGCTTTATGCACTTAATGTACCGTGCTATTTATTTAATAAAAAAAAGAAGTTAAATTCAAGTTTTACTATCATTTTTTTTAAAATTAAATTGTTAGGTGAAAGTACAGAATAGGTACAAAACACCCCTTCCCCATGTTAAGAATGACTTTCTAAATAATAACGTTATTGTTTCAGCACGGCACAATAAGTGCATGTAAGTTAAGTACCTTTTAAAAGTTTCACCATTTAAAAAAAAAAAAAAAAAAAAAAAAAAGTTACGTTCAATACGTACGAAATGTTCACTCTTAAGTTCATTAATCCCGATTCATTCAGTCCTGGAAATTGTCGAAGCAGTTGCAGTTCACGATTTATTATTTTTTTGAGGAACTTAATATTAGTTTGGTATTTTTCTTTAAGACCTGCTCCAGCGTAGTATAACCCCTCTCAACCACCCCATATTAAGAACAGCTTTCGAAATAAATACCCAACCCCCCATGTTAAGAACGGCTTTCGAGATTGATGGGGAGGGGGATTATTCCGAAAGCTGTTCTTAAGATGAGGAGGTTGGGGTGTTTATAATACGCTGGAGCACGTCGTAAAAAATTTACCATTATTATTATTTTTTTGGTACTCATGCAGAGAGTGATCCGATCCGTGCTGAAATAATAACGTTATTATTTAAAAAGCCATTCTTAACATGGGGAGGGGAGTGTGTTTTGTACCTATTCTGTACTTTAACCTTACAATTGAATAAAAAGAACATATCATAAAACTTTAATTAAACGTGGAAATACGATTTAAAGAATAGCGCGGATCACTCTCTGCATGAGCACCATTTTTTTTTTTTTTAACTTTGCAGATTATAAGACAGACCGTGGTGAAATAACATCATTTATGTTGATTGCAATGTTATGCTGTTCCTGTGCAGTTCTAGGAGGTCCAGCCTCTCAGGCTTTGCCTTCTCTTTTTGAGAAGGGGTTAGTTTATCATCGCTAATCGCCCGAGGCGCCCTCGCCGGTGACTGCCGACGGGGCTGCCCAGGCACTGTTTGCAGGTCACAGTGCCCCTCCTCGAGGGAGCTGACTGATTAATTCCCCTTTTCCGACCCTGGTGTCTAAGTGCAGTGGGAAAGAACTAAATATATCCTCCGCTGACATCTTCCCGCTTCTCTCGCGCACATGCGCGTGCGAAAATGACATTGAATTTTATGGGCAATTACGTGTAAACATTTTGAAAAACTTGAAAAGAAGAAACACATTTATCTTTGCCTACTTCCAGAGTGCCCCTTTTTGGGGAGCTAGTTTTTCCCCCACAGTAAAAACGACCTTGTGTCACATTTTGCTATCGTGGGGAAGTAAATAAATACCAACAATGATGCTAAGTACCAGGTACTAATGCAGAATACGGACCGTGTTGAAATAATGCCGTTATTATTTAGAAACACATTCTTAACATGGAGAAGGAAGGCGTTTTTGTAACTATTCTGTACTTTCACAAAAATTAATAAACTAAAGGTGTCGTAAAAATTGAATTTAACTTGAAAATTCTATCTAATATGTAGCATGGTCTGTAATCTGCATGTACACAAACAATTATTTTAGAACTTAGAGGGGGTGGGGATTAATTTCACATTAATTTAATGCAAAATGACTCCCATTTCCGGAATACTAGCTTTTTGGTCAGTAAACCAAATATTTTTCTCCACTAACCCTAAATCAAATGGTAAAATCGTAAAACCATACAGAAGTCGCCACATAAAAATACTTAGTGTTAGTAGTAAGGTTAATGAAGGGTATGTTGTAAGTTTTTGGGTTTGTATTACTGTACACATAGATTCGAAAAAGTTGTCCAAAAACAAATATATAACAAATAAATGTTATCAAATGCAAGATAAGTTACTTTTCTACCAAACTGGGTATATTTTTTGTGTTTTTATTCAATGTAACATGTTTATTCAGCTCGAAAACCATACAGTGTTTACCGATGTATTGGAAAATTCAAGATGGCGTTTGGCTCTCTCTTTAACACGGTAAGTTTGGGAAAAGCTGTTATAAATAAAAAACTGGATAAAATGCTGTTAAAAACTCGCTCAATATATGTTACTGTGACATAGGTTGACATATATTCGGCAGGGTTTTAATAGTATTTTAGGCACCGCCAAAACTGGGGGGGGGGCAGGTCAGTACTTTTTGACGGACCGTCTTTTTAAAAATCTACCAAAAATCAGGTAATTATCCGATCAATACGAAATTTTCAGCGATTATTAGGAGAAGAATGAACTTTATAACAGTGTACTTATTTTTCATAAACGATATTTATATATATATATATATTTTTGCTTACAAACCCCCCCTTGTTTTGAAGTGGGAACAAATATGCTTAAAATAATCATCTGAAACTGAAATCAACATATTGTGTTGTTGTAAGGGACAGAATTATAGATTAAAAAAAAAAAAAAAAAATTGTTTGCATACCTTATTTTGACGTCTGAATATCAGAACTTCGATTGTGTTTAATTATCCCGCTTTTGAGTTTTGAAGTGTGAAATTCGGTGAATATGTTAAGTAAAATAATTAATTTAAGTTAAGCAAAACAAAAAAAAATTTTTTTTTAATATTTATACGAAAAAAGCTATTTTAAAATTTTTGATAAATAAATTAACAATTTTTTTTTAGCGAGCCGAATAATGCATGACCATTATTAAACAGGACATGCTTTGAATAATCGATACCAAAAAAAAAAAAAAATTCGATAAATATTGTGCCCTTTGTGTTAAAAATAGCATCATTTTTTTCGATCCCGTTTGAAAACGTTTGCCGCCTTTCGACTACGGTGGACCAAACGCGCTGAAATAATTTTTTTTTATTCTGCTTTAAATTGCCCCCCCCCATTTTGGGGAGCCTGGCCCCCACACACATACACATTAAAAACCAAACGCATACAAATGGTCACCCATCTGGTACTGGCCAGCCTCAGCTTAATAATACATTGAAATTTTCGTCACTGAAAAATAAGTTTTTTTGGCCTGTTTGGTCTTCCATAGTTTGCTTTTTATCAAACGAAAACGTAAACAGAGTCGATCTGAACTCTACGTCAACACGAAATATCTGGTTACCTATATGAATAAGTGGAATTATTTGAAATCCAGGTACTTATATTATAATATTTTTGCATATTCTCTTAGAAAATCATCCTAAATCTTAGTTAGACAATAAATAAATTAATTAATTATTTCAAAAACCCTTTTTTTTAAATATTTAACTACGTTTTTTGTGCAAGACAAAAAATGTCAATTGTTAACTTTTTGGGAAAATTTAACATTTACAATTGAATTAAAAATAGTGGAAAAAGTTTTACATTATTCTGTTTTCTATATGATAACATTCAGGGTTTTATCTTTCTGGAAAAAAAAAGTTACTCAGAAATAATGGATTTTAATAAATGTAATTTCGTTTTAAAAAACAACAACTTGATTTTGCGGCCATTTTTGGCGGTGCCTATAGTATTTTGTCTAGTTTTTTTTTTATTTTTATTTATAACACCTTTTCCCAAACTTACCGTGTTAAAGAGGGAGTGAGGCGCCATCTTGAATTTTCCAATACATCGGTAAACACTATGTTTTTCGAGCTGAATAAACATGTTACATTGAATAAAAACACGAAAAATATATCCAGTTTGGTAGAAAAGTAACTTATGTTGCCTTTGAGAATATTTATTCGTTATATATTTGTTTTGGGACAATTTTTTTCGAATCTATGTGTACAGTAATACAAACCCCGTCATTTGTAGAAATTAGGGTCTTATTACAGTTTAGATAAACCGAAATATGAAGAAAATACTTGGACATATTTGGGGTTACACCGTCTGTAAGGTTGCAATTTGATTGGCTATTGAAATTGACGTAATTATTGTATAAGAATTTGAAAATTAAAATGAAACAATATTGAAATTGACGTAATAAAATAAAATTAAAACAATATTAGAAAACAGAATATTTTTTTTTTATTAAATGATTTTTTTTTATTAAATACAGAATTTTTTATTAAATGATTTTTATTGAATACACAGACAAACAAATAAACATAATTACAAATGATATTGTTCTCGGATATATATAATAATAATATACGAGGAAATACCTGACTTGATTTCCTTCTCCGCCACACTTCCAACAAATGTAGATTGTGAACATAAATATATTTTGATCAGTTTTTACGACATGCCCCAGCGTATTATAAACACCCAACCTCCCTATGTTAAGAACGGCGTTCGGATTAAACTACCCCTCCCCAACCCCCACATGTTAAGAACGGCTTTCGAGGTTGGTGTGGGGGGGTATTCCGAAAGCCGTTCTTAACATGGGGAGGTTGGGGTGCTTATAATACGCTGGGTCACGTCGTAAAAATTGACCTATACTTTTTTATAACAATTAGTGAGCAATTAATAATTAAATAATAATTAAATTCTTTAACAATAATTTAATTATTTTTTAAAAAATTCTTTTATAATAATTACGTCAATTTCAATATCCAATCAAATGATATTCTAACAGGCGGTGTACCCCCAAATATGCCCCAGTATTTTCCTGATATTCTGGTTTACCTAAACTGCAAGAGGGTAGAAATTAGTTGTATGCATAGGTTCAATGTTGCTTCTAGCGACTATCTTTCTTTGTCATTAATTAAAAAATTAAAAACACCAAGTCACAAGTTCCATCATGCACGTAAAACATCGGAATAAAATCTCGTTCAGAAAAATATAGTCTCCATCCTTATAAAGACTATAGCTGAAGTTCATAATCATTTTTACAAATAACATAATTTTCCAGTTAAAAGAGTGAACCACACACACACGCACACACACACATATATTAGTGTTGGGACTATTAATCGAAATTGGAAATCGGAAAAATCAGAACTGTAAGGGTATTGGAATCGGAAAAAATTGTGCCTAGTTTCCGATGCCAAAAACGATTCTTTTAATTGTATTTTTGTATTTGCTTTTGTTTAAAGCAAAATCTTCCACTGCTGATGGTAATGACGAAATAATAAATATCTCTTAATTTTAAATTAGTAGTAAAACTAAAATCGATAGATCATCCCCGCTAGAATGTTTAGTGCTAATGGACTTACTGATCCGCGCTATTTTTTAAATCGTATTTCCAGGTTTAATTAAAGTTTTTTTCGTTTTTTTATTCAATTGTAAGGTTAAAGTACAGAATAGGTACAAAACACCCCCCTCCCCATGTTAAGAATGGCGTTTTAAATAATAACGTTATTATTTCAGCACGGATCAATAAGTGCATGAGTATCGAATGTTTTTATGTTTGAGAAAATATCTGCACATTTAACATGTATTCTGACGGTAATCGGGGGTGAGGGGCGGGAACAACTCTATAGTTCAATATTTAGAGATTTTTTAAAGAATCAGAATCGGTAATTGTATCTGAATCGAGAATTTAATACAGAATTGGTAATTGTAACAAAATCGGGAAGAATATTGGAATCGTCTGATCACTAACTACTTAATTTACTCACATAAAATTAATATACGAAAGCATAGATTTATGTGTAAACTTTAAGTATTTACTTCAAAAGTGCTCAATATGTAGGTAGAGCTAGTTAGCAAGTTATAAAATGTATATGGCGATTAAGCAATATTCAGTGTAGCTTAATCGCCATATACATTTTATAACTTGCTATATATATATATGTGAGGGTCGTTCCAAAAGTAAGGCCTCCTACTTTTTTAACTCAAAAACTAAAACGTTAAAGAGCTAAGAAAACTGGATTGGTACCATTAAAACGAGTGACCTTTTGTGCTCCAAAATTTATTTTTCTACATAGTCACCAGCATTCTCGGTGAACTTCTGCCAGCCTCTTTTGATGTGTCATCATAAAAGTCTGGAGCAGACTTTGCCACTCACATCTCTGTCACTACTCTGAAATCGACGAACCCATCTGTGCTGACATAAACTGCATCGACTTTGTAAATGTTCAACAGGCGCCGGTGAATGTTGATAGGTTCAATTTTTTTCTGCATGGAGGAATTCAGTGATGTGTCTGATTTTGACGCTTTTCCATAACAGAAGTTACTTTCTTAGTCTCACATGGTTAATATTTGCAACAAAGAGCTGAAACTTTCAGGTCATGAATGCATAAGTTCAGTCATCATAACAATGCAATTTGCAATCTTTTCTGATCCATTCGGGCGAAAAAAAAATGAGACGCATTATTTTTGGAACATCCCTCATATACTAAAATATGGTTTAAGTAATGTTGTTCGGGAGTAATGCCCATTCATTCTAAATAATTTGTAGAACAAGTACTATAGCAGCAAAAAAAACAATTTCTATAAATGCTAAATTCTAATTGGTTAATTTTTCCAAAATACTTAATTTTGATAGGTTACTGAAATCAGTGTGCAATCAATCAGAAAGAGTTGCTTTGGAAGCCGTGCACCTGTTAGGTATTGGCTATTTAAGTGACAACCAATAGCAGTCGGCAGTAACACCACCACACATCGTCAACATTCGTTTCTATAGCAATATGACATAAACCAATTATTATTAGACTAGCAGGCCCTGTGGAAATTCCACAGCGGACTCTTTTATATGTAATATATTGATGTTCGCATTCTGTGGATGTTCAATGTAAATGGAGACGCCCTGATATTATTGCAGCTCTTTTGTTAAAACTGCAAACAGTATTTATTTAAGCTAGTAGGGATGCCCAGTATAGCCCAGTTGTAAAATACGCTTAAATATGATATTTTAATTTATGCAGATTCCGTATATATTATTATAGAATCAATTTTCTATTTTATATATTATAAAGTTGTGATTTGAAATATATATATATATATATATATATATATATATATATATATATATATATATATATCCATATGACTTGGGTGCATCAGCTTGAATCAAAACTGAAACCAAAACTTATGAAGAAATAATATATATATATATATATATATATATATATAAACTTGAGTTCCTTCTATGATGGAAATTGAAACCAAAACTTATGAAGAATTCTTGGTAAAATTATTTATAAAAATATAGATGACTTCAGTGCCATCAGCTATAACCGAAACCAAAAATTATGAAGAATTCTTGTTAAAATTATATGTTACAAGAAATGGGAGGTCATAACAATTAAACGGCAATCATTCGGAAGAAAAAAGATGTAAGCGTGACACAAAATAACACGCACGCTAGCGTATTAATATATTTATTGGAAGCAAAGTCAAATTTAGCCTTGGTTGCTGGGTCAAAGATTCTCAGTAGACGACACTAGAGATATGCACAAACTCCCACATCAGTTGACACACACACAAAGAATAACATGCATACGCACAACGCCCCCCCCCAGTCTACTGAATTTGCTACTTTTGGTTGTTCTAAACAAGTCACAAAAAAATTGATATGTTTATGTATAGATAGACTTTGTTATCCTTTTGATATTGTCTGCACCACTCTTCTTCCATTGATAAACCGCGGAACGCAAATAGTTAAAGTGGGGCTGATTTATGTTAAAGGAATATGGCAAATGGACCCATCCTCTCTCTAGAAAATTGCAGGAGTTTATCTATTACAATCTGAAAATGTGTTTGTTTGAAAATATTCAAAAGAAATTAAATCACCTAAATTATTTGCAGTGAAATGGGATTCTTCAGCAGTGTTTTGCCGTTATACCCAATCAACATATTTTACATTTGTTTTTTTTTTTGTTTGTTTTTATTTAAACCCTGTTTTAGCAAAAAACAAAAAAAACAAAAAAACATGCATGCCTGCAAAGTATTATAGCAAGTGTCATTTTACCATGTGAAACGCTGAAATAAAAACTACATCAGGAAAATATAGCGGTCATATTTATAAACAACTAGCAGGTCGCTTGGCATTGCCCGGTCGTAAAATACATTTAAAATGCAGATTTCGTATTTATTATTATGCTAGCTTGCATGTCCAGCGTTACCCGGGTGTTTGGAGGTGTGTGTTGAGAAAAAAAAAAGTGGTAGTAGGAAGGCAGGCTCGAATCCGTACCCTGAAGAAGAAAAAAGAATGTGAGGAAAAAAAGTGACGTCTTTGCTATTGCGTCCATCACCAAACTGGAAGTGGCGAAGGTGTAAATTAAGGCTAGTCAGTCGAAAAGAGTGGAAGACTTTCGAAAATATCGGCGAACAAAGCAACCCCTTCTTGTAGAAAACTGCCCAGTTGAGGGTGAAGGAATTAATGTTTTTAGCCAATTTTTTATATTTGTCGTCCGAACGGTCGAGCTTCAAAACGATACCGATCATGTGAAAATCTGTCGACTCTGTCAAAAGTTTTAGGCAGACATACATACATACATTTACACAGACAGGTGAGATTTATATAATAGACTAGCGGGGTGGGGGTACCCGGTGCTGCCCCGGGTGTTTGGAGGTGTGTGTGTGTTGGGGGGGGGGTAGATCAAAACAATCCTGTTTAAAAAAAAAATAATAATAAAAAGAAAACGTTGGCTGAGTGTTTGGAGGTGTAAAAGAAAAAAAGGTAGACTTGAACCGGAAGCCTTGACGCAAAGGTGGAAACAAAAGGGGAAAAACCCCAGACACCTAACCATCTCGGCCACGAGGGGAGAGGAAGTGAAAGCTGTGTTAATTCATCGTTTATAAAGTGAAATTAACAGGTGCTCGAAAGTTAAGTCGCGTGATGTTTGACCCTGACGCAATTTGCGCTGCAAGCCAGTTTCTGTTTCCCCCTCCCCATCATTCGCTTCTTTTTATACTGAAAAGCGAAAGAAACATGCGGCGATCAAAAAATCTGGAAAAAAATAGCGTGTGAAAGTCGGGCAAATTAGATACACATGCGACCACCGTTCGTAACTCGTACATGTTATCATTTCGACAGCATATAAAAAAGTTTTAAGAAGGAGCGAGCTGACCAAGAAGCCTGCCGAAAAAAGCCTTTTGCGGACATACAGAAAAAGTGCACACACATACATACATACACACATACATACATTTTCGCTTTTATATATATATAGATTATATTGAACCCAATATATAGCAATGATTTAAAAAGTAAAAAAAAAATGACTCCTGTGTCACCAACCGAAAATTGAAACCAAAACGTTTAGCTTATGATTTACTTTTCCCTTTGACGTTAATGCCTGAGCTATGAAAACATGTTTACTGCAAGGTTAAAAATTAAAACATGAATCAATAGCTATTACGTTATGCATGCATATTCGTAATGTCCTCATTCAACCATAACCTGGCAAATTCAATTTTTTTTAATTTTCACACTTTTGTACTATTTTCCTTGGCTAAAATCCAAATAAGTTTCACATGGATTCGAATACCCTATATACTAAGTTTCATGTCTGTTGACCAAAAACTGACAGAAGAGTTTAGTAGGCAAAATTTTTTAAACAAATATATATGCATACATAAATACATATAGAAAAAGGTTTGTGTTTACTATAACCTTTTTACGCAAATATTACGCAAGTATAAATCATGTAGAATATCTGCATGAATATAATTAGACGTAATAGTTAACTAAAGATGATCATCACATAAGAAAACCAAAAAAACTAATAGGGAATTAATTAAAATGAATGTTTAAAAGAATATGCAAATTAGCTAGATCTTTTGCAGATGAATGCAATTCCACGAACCATACATAACAA
The DNA here is from genome assembly GCF_053919585.1 of Euprymna scolopes. Lineage (NCBI taxonomy): Eukaryota > Metazoa > Mollusca > Cephalopoda > Sepiida > Sepiolidae > Euprymna > Euprymna scolopes. The sequence goes on from NC_136504.1 coordinate 55,148,605, forward strand.
AGTTGTATTTAAAAGGGTTTTTTAATATCAATATCAATACACAAAAAAAAATAAAAAATGTTTGCATGTCAGTACAGTCAGGGAAGCAAAGAACTAGGAGGGAATTCCAAAATCTAGCAGCTTGAGGGATACAACTATTAAAGTAGAAGGCTTCCTGGAATCGACAGTTCTCTACAATGTAGAGGTGGGATTTTGCTGCTTATCTGTGGCTATTCACGTCAAGGGATACAAGTGCTTCAAGTCTAACGTTGCACATTCCATTAAAATACTTGTAAAACAGGCACAGGGATGCAACATTTTGGTGATGGAACAGGAGTTGAAGTTTGGTTGATAGTGTGGGACTTACTCTGTTTTGGACCCTGTCTAAGAGTAAGAGACTAGTGTCAGATGTAGCAGTTCAGATGTGAAAATAATACTCCATGAATGGTGGCTTTGTAAAGATATAGGATACTCTCAGGTGTAAGTAGTTTTCTAGCATGGTAGAGAGAGCCCACCTTCTTCACAGTAATGTTTGTTCCAATTTATTTTGCCTATAAATGTTAAACCAAGGAACTTGAGTGAAGAGCTTTCAGACAGCATATTATTAGCCATGGTAATCAGTAGTTGAGAAAGTTTCTTGCAATTATTAAAGGAAATAAGCTTAATCTTGGTAGCATTGAATGTTACAATCCATTTGCGTCCTAATTCCACTACAGACTGGAGGTCTTCCTCTAAGGGTTCAGCCATTGCTTTAGATATGTGTTCATCCATTTTTCTCTTGTGTCTGTTATACAGTATGGTGCCATTAGCAAATATACCCATCTCTGAGACAATTTTATCAGTGAGATCATTTATGAACATCAGGAATAATAAAAGTCCAAGGATCGACCCCTATGGCACACCCAGGTTTATTTCATGTTGTAACATATGACTGTTGAGGATAACCTGGATTTTTCTCTCTTCTAAAACGCAGTAATACCATGTGATTTAATTTTCATGAGAAAACCTTCATGCCAGACCCAGAAGGTTTAGATATATCGAGGAATATAAACTAGCCTCTCCTGCCTTATCCAGTGTATGGTACATATGTCCAGAAATTAGTTAGGATATCTGCAGTAGAACGAGCTTGCCTAAATCCATACTGTCAGTCGGAAAGAAGTCTAGTATCTATGAGGTGGTGGACTAGTATTTGATTGATTAAGGACTTAAAGATTTTGACAAAGATAGAAAGGAGGCTAATGGAGCGATAGTTGAGTAGGTTAGTTCTTTCCCCAGAATTCTTGAAAACTGCTACCACAGAAGCAATTTTTCAGCAGTCAATAAAGCAAGATTCAGTAAGGCATTTGTTGAAGAGTTTGAAGAAAACTGGAGCATTTTTAATAGTATAGCAATAATAAGATTGAGTAAACCACTGGACAAGTAGATTAGCCTTCTCAGTTACCGTGCAAATAACTACACGGGGTTGAATAGTGGGAGGATTGTTGATTGCCCATTATTTATTACATTGTTATAGATTTTCTAGAAATTGTGAGTTCCTCATTTCTGTGACTCAATGCATTTCTTGGTGATTTCAGTATGCTTTCTCTTGGTTGTGGCTATTTAACTCTTTCAATTATTTCTAGCTTCTGTATACTTTTGTCTATTCGTATTGGACTTATGTCGGATAAATCTACAGAATGCATGTTGCCTTTGAGCAATAGCATCTGCACAAGTAGAAGTGAACCATTGGGGAGAGTGGGGTTTGTTATAAAACTTCCACATCTGTGGTGACTTCAACGTCCATAACGTGGAATGGCTGACCCATTACAATAAGACAGATGATGAGGGGAGGTTTTGTCATGATTTTGCCATTGCTTATGACCTCACTCAGATTGTTCGCGAACCCACCCGTGTGCCCGATACACCCAATCAATATGCAAGCCTCTTAGACCTTTTTCTTTCAACTTCCCCTGAGCTATGTTCATGTACCGTTCATTCTCCTTTAGGATCCTCCGACCATTCCGTCGTATCAGTTAAGATAAAAACAAAATGTAAGAAGCCATCAGACGTACCCCTCCACCGTACTGTATACCGATACTCTATGGCTGACTGGGATAGCTTCCGTACATTCATATCTGATTTACCTCTGCACTCCATGTTTAAAAAGGAAGTGTCCTCTATAGTATCAGATCTGACCGAATGGTTAATTGTAGGCATAGACCAATTCATACCATCAAAAAAATTCCAACAAAAACCTAACAGCCAGCCATGGTTCTTCCCAGAATGTGCTGCTGCTATCGCGCACAGAAATCACTTTTTCCATAACTACCAACGTAATAGATGCACTGAGACTAAAGCTGCTTTCAGGACTGCCAGCAACCACTGCAAAAGAGTAATAAAAAATGCAAGAGAGCTATATGCCCAGTCTGTTAAATCCAAGGTAGCTGATCAGCGGCTTGGTTCCCACCAGTTTTGGCAAATAACAAATAGGATCCTGAACAGAAGTGTGCGTTCTATCCCAACCATTATCAATGGACCAGAGGTTATCTCGTCAGCGTCAGACAAGGCCAAACTATTTGCAAAGAACTTTGCAGCTAATTCTACCCTATGCGACGAAGGCCATCAACTCCCCATATTTCCTCCTATAACACAGAACAAGCTAGGTAATATACAAATATCCGTGCATGAGGTCGCCAAGCTAATAAAAAACCTAGATTCCAGTAAAGCAACTGGCCCTGATGGCATCCCAATTATAGTGTTAAAAATGCTTCAACCAGAACTTGCTCCCATACTTACGAAACTATTTAAGCGCTGCCTTAAGGAGAAGTGCTTTCCGACCCCCTGGAAGACCTCATCAGTTTGCCTTGTATTTAAGAATTCAGGTGATAAGTCATCTCCCTCTCAATACAGACCAATAAGTCTTCTCTGTGTTATGAGTAAGTTACTGGAATCAATATTAAATAGAGAAATAGTCGACCACCTCAGCAGAAACAACCTTCTTAGTGACACACAATATGGTTTCCGCTCTGCAAGATCTACCGCAGATGTGCTGACGGTTATATCCCACAGGATTAGTGAATCTCTTGACAAAGGCTTCCTTTCTAGGGCAATTGCTCTTGACATATCAAAGGCCTTTGACAAAGTATGGCATAAGGGTCTACTTCACAAGATTTCCAGCTACGGTATAACTGGAAATGTTTTCTCAATCATTAAATCATTTCTCTCCGATAGGCTCATAAGAGTAGTGGTAGATGGACAAAAATCGGAGGCCTACAATATAAATGCTGGAGTCCCTCAGGGGTCAATCCTTGGCCCAACTCTCTTCCTGATCTACATCAATGACCTCCCTAAACACATACTTAAATCATTCGTTGACATCTATGCTGATGACACGACCATCTACGGCAACACATCAAAGGCTGTAAATGACGAAGTTCTCTCGGATTCTCTCTCCTCTGATCTCGAGCGCGTGGTTCAGTGGGGGAAGATGTGGCTAGTTACCTTTAATGCATCTAAAACCAAACTCCTATCCTTACATCATCAACGCTCTGATCCCCAGCTGGCATCAATTGTGATGGATGGCTCTCGTCTGGGTGAGGCCCCGTGTTTTGACAAGCTTCTGGGTTTGACCTTTACTCCTGATCTGAAATGGAACACGTACATCAAGTCTGTTGCCAAGGTCGCAGGAAAGATGGTGGGATCCTTCTACCGCTCCAGAAGATATCTCACTACTGATTCAATTCTCTATCTATATAAAAGCCAAGTACGGCCAAGGATGGAATACTGTTGCCATATCTGGGCAGGAGCTGCCAAAAACAGCCTATCATGCCTTGACAGAGTACAAAATAGACTTCGTGGTTTAGTGGGGGATGCCCTTTTCTCTACCCTGCAACCCCTCTCCCACAGAAGAGACATGCGAGCCTATCCTTGTTTTATCGTTATTTTCATGGCAGGTGCTCGTCTGAACTCCAATCCCTGGTCCCCCCTCGCCAAACTTTCACGAAAATCACCCGTCTAGCTGAATCCACTGTGAAAAATTTCCCCCACTCTATATCTGTGCCTAAATCAAAACGCGGATTTCATGAGCAAAGCTTCTTTCTTAGAACTGCACGCCTGTGGAACTCTGTTCCGTCTGCCTGCTTCCCTCCGGACTACAACTTGGATGTCTTCAAGTCTAATGTTAACAAATTCCTAATGAACCGCCCCCCCTAATCTAACACTTCATAAAATCTCCTCACTAACGTGATGTACTTGCAATAACCCTTATCCCTGAGTGGCTTCCGGGCCTTGATAAGTGGTGATCACTGTGTAAAAAAAAAAAAAAAAAAAAAAAAAAACTTTTGTGTGGGAATATGTGCTTTATATGTCACACAATATAGAAAACATAGGCGTGATGCTACCAGCTGTGTCTGTGTAACTGGAGAAACCAAGCCAATTACTGTGGTGGACCTTAAAGTCACCAAATACATGTACTTGTTTTCTACTATGCAGAGAGAGTGCTGCATCTATGCTGTCAGAGACTTGGTTGATTAGGGTAAGTCCTGAGTCAAGGGAGAACGGTAGAGAAAATATAAATAACTCTCTTTCAAGGTTAGGGTAAAGCACATGTAGGTCTGGTTGTCTAATTCTAGTTTGGATTTTCTAGTTAAGAGGAGGCTTTTTCTAGTCTTTATGAATATAGACTCCAAGTTCACACGTGTGTGTTTGATAACATTTTTTGCTTGAGTTGTCATTTTATTTAATACTTTTAGTTTTAGGGTGAAAGGTGTTAGACAAGGTGGGTGTGCATGATAGCAAACATGGCACTAAAAAGCATCCCAACATTATACAACTGAAGGAGGAATAAAATATGGTTAAAAGGTTGTTTATAAATACATGAGTAAATTATGAATAATAGGGTAAAGAGTTAAAGTATAATTCAAAATGACATTAGACTTTAAAATTTTAATTTTCATGCAAACATAAATAACAGAACTGCATATTAGCTCACCAGAGGGAAAGAAGCAGATTAGTTTTGAACAGAATATTAATAAAATACGGTATAATAAAACAAATATTTGCTAAGAATTGGGAAAAAAAAAAAGAAAAATCATTTGGCTGTGACAATTCCTATAATTTTAAGTATCTATATATTAATAGAATAGCGTGTGTAGTATTTATTTTGTGTCACGCTTACATGTGACTGATTGTTGTTTAATTGTTGTGGACTTCCATTTCTTGTAATAAATAATTTTACCAAGAATTCTTCATTAGTTTTGGTTTCAGTTTCGATTATAGTTGATGACATTTAAGTCATCTATTTTTTTATAAATAATTTTATCAAGAATTCTTCATAAGTTTTGGTTCCGGTTTCGATTATAGCTGCAAGGACAAGTTATATATATATATATATATATATATATAAACTACTTAATTTACTCACACAAAATTAATATACGAAAGTATAGATTTATGTGTAAACTTTAAGCATTTACTTCAAAAGTGCTCAATACGTAGGTAGAACTAGTTAGTAATTTATAAAATATATATGGCGATTAAGCTACACTGAATATTCTGCGTTTCATCTACTCTAGGACTCTTCAGGCTTATCTAGCTTTAGATAAGCCTGAAGAGTCCTAGAGTAGATGAAACGCGGAATATTCAGTGTAGCTTAATCACCATATATATTTTATAAATTACTATATATATATACATATATATATATGAACAAATGATTAATAAAACATGTTAAAAGACATCTTGAAAAAGAGTTAAAAACATATTTAATTTTAAAAAGGAAGCACAAGATAAGTGGATGGTCCTTAATCCGCGGAGTTTCGAAAAAATACTCTCCTTCTCATCAGAGGGCAGGAATTAGCAAAATGCGGGATCAGATTTTGCATGTAAAAGTATTTAGTGAAACTACAAGTAAGTCACAGATCTTACTTGGTTAAAAAAAAGAGTGAGGGAAGGGGAGTAGGAGGTAAAAGAAAAATGATAAAAAGATTTCACATGAATGGATAGTCCGGTGAAGGGTAAAAAATCCAAGAATGGTAAAATCCAAACACGGTAGAATTAAAAATTTCCAATCCAACAGGTAAGTTCCAAATGGTCCAAAGTGATCCAAAAGGCAGAATTCTTTGGAAAAAATCACAAATGGAATGAGTTCCAAATCATTAAAAGAAAAGTTCAAATGTGCACAGAAAAAGCACTGGAGAGAATATTTAAAACACGTCTGCCAAGGCCGGAGGAATCAAGTAAATCAGGGGTTAAAAAAAAACGGAAAAACGGTGAAAGTTTAAATTTGAAAAGCAAGGTCAAACTGACCCAGACAAAAAGCGCGAAAGTTAGCGTTAATAATTAGGTCAACTTAAATATGCACGTGAAAGTCCCAGAATGAAACACGAGTCAGAGAAACAAATAAATGGCTAAGTTTATGAAATGGAGCGTCTATTATATTTAAAAAAAAAAATGAAAATAAATAAATTAAAAATTGAAAATTAAAAAGTTAAAAAATTTTTTAAAAACCTATATATACATATATACACACACGCACATATATATATATATATATACACATACAAGTACATACATACACACATTCATATACATATATATACATATATACAATAACACACACACACATATATATACATATATATATACAAACACACACACGCATGCATAAATATATACACATATCCAAAAACATATACAACTTAAACAAATACATACATACATACATACATACATACATATATACTTACATACAATTTAAGGGGAGGGACTGGCCGGTATCTACAAACTCCGGAATAAGGCAAATAAATGTGTATGTAAATGCATATAGTAAAATATAAGTAAACAAATACATAGAATAAAAATGAGTAGGCTGATGTATATATTTAATTAGTAGGTATACTTATACCATAAAACGGAGACAGCAGATGGGAAACCGGCCAAAGAAATAAAGAAAAACAAATAAAATTAAAAATATAAAAAGCTTAGAAGGTAAGATAAAAAAAAATTATGGGAAAAGATATATTTGAAGGGTTAACCTAATAGCTATGTAATTTCAAATTTACCATATTTAAATTTGGACATATGTTTGCAATAGGAGATCAGTTCGTTTTTAGAGTTTATTATATTACTACTTTGAGGGGAGGTGATAATAGTTATAGCTTCAGATGTACAGACGTGACAAGACTTAGATCCTGGAGTATAAGACTTAACTTCTTTTTAGGGTGGTCCATTTAATTGAAATGTGGGTATTGGCAGAATTAAGCTTTTTAACCAGTGTAGTTAGAGAAGTTCCCTGGTTATTATTTGAATTTTGGTTATTGAAAGAAGTGTGGTTTGAAATTCTTTTCTTTATTAAAGTTGAAGTAGCACCAATATATGTATATGTTTTATTAATAGCTCGGGGTCGAGAATTAATATTAATTTGTTGATTTATACTGGGAAGAGAATTTAAATTTTGTTCATTTTGATGAACAGAGGGTAGGACAATGATTATAGCAGGATTGGTTTGGAGGGGATAATTAGTGTTGTCAGTGTTAGGATGGCTGCTATGAAAAATATTATTATCATTATTATTATTATAGCTGGCTGTATGATTGAAAATAGAGGGGCTGGTTGTATGATTGAAAATAGAGGGGCTGGTTGATTCGTTTGTTGGCTTAATAATTATATCAGAGGGAAGGATATCGGAGGAAGGATAATTTGGTGGCAAAATGTTATTGTCTATTATGGGAGAATTGCGTGGGAGCTCTGTAATTGTGCATGAATATATTACATCTTTATGGATGCAATCATTATTGAGTGGGCAAAGATGTTTGTTAATACAATTGCAGTTGCTTTTTGGTTGGATTGGGAAAGGGATTTTTTGGGCTGATTTAATTTTTTTGTTATTAGATGCTAAGATTCTTTGTGCTAAATTAGGCATAGTAGAATAAGAAATTCTTATTGAGTTTTTATTAAAAATTGAACTATATCTGTGTAGATATTTGAAACAGTTTTCTACAATATTGAAGAATTCTTTAGGTATATTGGTTTTAACATTTACGCTAAATGGAGGATTAAACCAAATATTTTTCTTTCTCCTAGTGCGACAGGGTGGGTTAGAAGAATTACGATTAGCATGTTGGTTCAGATTATATTTGTGGAGTGGACCATTGCTATTGATAGCAGCAGATCTTGTTATTTGAACTGGTTTCTTGCGAGTCATATTGTGTGTGATTACAGATTTAAGACGGCATACAGGTGGAGCATAATGGTTATATTGAATCTTTTCATTGTATCCTGAATTTCTTAGGGCATTATTGAAGAAAGTAGCATTTTGATTAAAGGTTTTTTTTATCGGCTGAGAGCGTAGAAATTCTTCTAGAGACGGATGGTACTATAGATTTTATAATTGAATTGGGGTGGTTAGAAGATTTATGGACGTATAAAAGCGTAAGGTTGGGTTTATGATAGGGGCTGTGAGTTTCGGTGTTAAGATTAAGTGTAATGTCTAGAAAATCTGAAGTTTTATTTGGTTCAATACTTATAGAAAGGCCAAAATTATAAAAAAAATGTTATGTAATTTTTTAATTGCATTATTGTACTCTCTTGGCCTGGCTGTTGTTGTAAATAGAGCATCGTCTCTATAAAGGCCCCCTTGAATATGTTTAAAGTGGTATTTAAGTTCTTTCAGTAAGAAGAGTCCCACTAAATCTGTAACCTCAGCAGAGTCAAAAGCACCCATTAAGATGTCAAAATTATTGGGGGAATCTTTTCTAGTCCAAAACTTATTGTTAAATTGTATAAGGGATTTTCTGGCTAGGAGAATTAATTTAATTTCCAAATGAGTTAAGTCAGAATTTCTTTTAGCAAAGATTAAAGCCTTATTTAAGAGGATCAGTGAAATTGATTGATAATAATTGTTGATGTCAAAGGTTATGAAGTTAAGGAGGTGTTTATTTTTAATTACAGAATTCGAATTTTGCCAAAGGGGAAGCTAACTTTTTCTTTAATAGAGGGGATAATTCTATCTAAGATGTTTTTGCTTACTGCACCCAAGTCAGAGCTAGATCGGCAGATCAATCTAATGGTTGAGATTACTTTACTTGTAAATATTAACTCTTTAATATTTATAATATATTTTAAGTTTACCATTTTGATTATTGTAATTTTATATATATATATATATATATATATATATAGATATTTTTTCAGTTTCGGTTTCGATTCAAGCTGACACACCCAAGTCATATGGATATATTTTTTATTTTTGAAATTGCAACTTTATAATATATAAAAATCGATAGAAAATTTACTCTATAACACTATATGTACGAAATCTGCAAGAATAAAAATATTATATTTCAGCATACTTTATGACCAGGCTATGATGGGCATCCCTGCTAGCTTAGATAAATACTTTTGCAATTTTAATAAAAGAGCTACAATAATATCGGAGCCATTTATGCTGAACATATACAGAATGCCAACATTAATAAATTACATATGAGTGAGTCTCCTGTGGAATTTCCACAGGTCCTACTAGGAGATATAAATCCTACATAATAAGTATCTATTTAATATCGATGTAAATATAAAACATAGAAATTAGGTATCTACCAATATAGATATAAATACATTTCTAAAATATAGATATTAAGTATCTATTTAACAAAGATAGAAACATAAAATATAGATATTAAGTATCTATTCAATATATATATATATATATATATATATATATGATTAGTTTTTTTTGGAAAAAGAATTCCAGCAGAGTGCTCAATTAAAAGGAAAATCCAAATTTTAAGAGCGTACTTATATTTTGTGTACAGAAAGTTGTTAGTTGAGACAGGTCATTGGTACCGTCGGTTTCAAGCCCGATAAGGATTGATAAGGATACCTTAAACGGGCCTTATTATCGGGCTTGAAACCGACGGTACCAATGACCTGTCTCAACTAACAACTTTCTGTACACAAAATATATATATATATATATATATATATATCTATATATATATATATATATTAGGTATCTACTTAAATAAAGTTCTGACTTCTAAAGTTAAAAATAGATAGAAAATAAGATATGCCCCCCCCCTTGCATAATAAGTTCCAGGTATGTAATTTTATAGTGACGGGATCAGACTAATTAGTTTCTATCAATTTGGATTAGAAAGAAATGATTTGAAATATTGTTAAAACATGCAGTATTAATATATATTAATATACTAAGAGGGTAAAGAGAATGTAAAAGAATTTAAAATAATGGCTGTCATGCAAAACATAAAGGCAGTTGTCTTGGAGTTAAGATAACCCTTTTAACTCTACATTTCAGGCATTTAGACATGCGATATGTGAGGTGCCTTCAATAAGTTTCCAGACTTTTCTTTTTTGTATGGACACTTTTATTGATAGTAGACACGTGAAACTCTAGTCCCATTTGAAGTAATCTCCTCCGGCTGCAGTGCACTTGTTCCAACAAATTCTGAAAGGTCCTATGGAAATCCTCTTGTGTGAGCGTGTCAATAACCCTCATCACAGCCTCTTTCGTCTCCTTAATTATCTCATAACGACAGCCTCTACGGTTTCCCTTGAGCATAGGGAATAACCAACAAGGTCTGGACTATAGGGAGTGTGAAAAACAGTCGCTGCCCATGACAACGTCTTTCTTTTTGATCTTCTCTGAGCACCCTTGGGACAAACTTTGTGCTAATCTTCCACATAACCAGTTCCCCGTGAATAATTGTGTGTACAGTTCCCACACTGACACCAAACTGTACACTTATTGTCTCCATAGACACACGACGGTCTTTATCCATGAAATTCTTTATTTGTCCAATCAACTCGGGTGTTCTGACTTCCTTGCTCCTTCCACACCTCAACATCTCTTATAGAGTCTCTGCCTTCCTTGAATCTTTTATGCCACTCAAAAACTGATGCTTGATTCATGTAAGAATGTCTGGAAGCAGTCTGAAGCATCCCATACGTTGCTCTGGCATTTTTTTCAAGTTTAAAACAGAATTTTATTGCATATCGTTCTTCTAAAGTGTCTTCACGCCTAGATTGCATTTTTGAAATTCACCAGGTGTGACAATCAGGCTTTAGTATGGTGTATTCCAATTCCTGCTGTAGCTATTCATTTGAACCTGAAATCATAAAAATTGGTCAGTCATGTTATAAGATGTATAGCAATAACATATTGAATTTTTATGATTAAATGCCTGTACAAAAAAGTCTGTAAACTTATTGATGGCACTTTGTATATCAGGGCTCTACATTGTAGGTGAAACAGTTGCATTTGCGAGTGATTTTTCAAAGTGGCAACTAGAAATAATGAAATGCTTATTTTTTGGCAATTTTATTTCTTTCGCTGACAATCTTCCAAAGCTCACTAATGAGTGAAAAATGTCTTTTCAACTTTTTTTTTTTAATAAAACGAACAAAGTTAAATTATTTAAACAATAAAAGTTTAATAGGACAATATACTTTTTTTTTTTTTTTAATGAAGGCTGTTTCAAGAACCATCTAAAGAAATTATGTTTATACCTTCAAGTATCAATATGAAATTTGTTGTATATTTAAAATCACATTCATTAAAAAAAAAAATTGAAAAAACTCTATGTACATAATCATCACAGAACGAAGATGTCATATTCTAAAAATCATATAGGTTTGGCTAGTAAACGGAAATATTTAGTTGTCAAAGGTCAACTAAAGATAAATTTCTCCATAGAGCCTTTTATGTGGTTCGAAAAAGTCTTGTCGTGTCTTGGAATAGGTGTCGAAGAAAAAAATGGTAAAAAATGCCTCAAAAAGAATGAAAAAAAAATGTTATGGGGAAATTAAGAAGATAGGAATTAAAAATTATGAACAAAACAAGTTTACGACATTTAGTAAATAAGGAATTCAGAAAAATAAAGATTTAGCTTCAAATCTGAAAATATTCCATCCCTATTTTGCATTGCCATTTATAGATGGCATGGCGTGTGGACGAATGAATACCTTCTTTCCTTGACTAGCTACTTTCTTGACTTGTTTTTAAAGACTTCATTTTCAATTTTCGTTTTGAAGTTTCACATGTATGATCAAACTTGCTACATATGTAAACATATCCAAAGCAATGGCAGAAACCTTATAAAATGACCTTTAGTCTGTAGTGGAATTGGTCTGTGATCGGTTGGTAACATTTAATGCTATTAAGACTGAGTTTCTTTCCTTTCACTACAAAAAGAAACCTTCTCAACCAACACAAATAACACCCTGCCTGAGAGTCCATCTTTCAAACGCCTTGGCCTAACATTCACAGGCAACATGAACTGGAATAAATAACTTGAGGACATTGCCAAGGCTGCTGCAAAGAAGGTGAACTTTACCATGCTAGAAAATTACTCACACCTGAGAGCCTCCTATATCTTTACAAAACCGAAATACACCCATGCATGGAGTATTGTTGCCACATCTGGGCTGGTGCATCTACCATTAGTTTTTCATGCATAGATAGGGTCCGAAAAAGCTATGCTGTCAGGCAAACTCTAACCTCTGCCCCATCTCCACAGTGTCCCATCCTTTTGTACAAGTATTTTAATGGAATGTGCTCTGATAAAATAGCACATGTGCCCTCTTAATGTACGTAACCCTGACTAACCTGACAAGCAGCAAAATTCCACCCTTTTACTGTAGAGGTCCCTAGATGCTGAAAAACCTTCTACTCTAATAGTTTCTTCTCTTTGACTGCTACACTTTGGAATTCCATCTCTGTTTCCTTTTTCACTGTCTGTACTAATCTGAAGAAGCTTAAATGTAATATGAACAGATATCTCACTGCTCAACTCCACACAGTCCCCTGTTAGACATAATCCCAAATTGTAGCCCCTTATGTTCCAAGTGGCAATATACCTTATTTGGCATGAAAAAGAGTAAACACACACACACACACACACACACACATAATTGTATTGTGTTTTCTACATGAAGTCACCACTTATCAAGGCCTGGAGGCCACTCGGGGATAAGGGTTATTGCGTGTACAGAAATCAATTGGACAATATCGTAGTAATCGCTAGTAATGGAGATCTGATAAAGTGTCTTACTTAAGGGGGAGGTTCAATAGGAACTTGTTTATGTTGGACTTGAAGACATCCAAGTTGTAGTCAGGTGGGAAACAGGCAAACAGAACAGAGTTCCACAGGCGCACACTTCTAAGAAAGAAGCTTTGTTCATGGAATCTATGTTTTGATTTAGGCACACATAAAGAGTGGGGAAAATTACTGACAGTGGTTTCAGCTAGACAAGTGTTTTTCGTGAAAGATTGGCGAGGGTGGACCAGAGATTGGAGCTCAGACAAGCACTTCCCATGGAAGTAATGATAAAACAAAGACAAGCTCGCAACGTCCCTTCTGTGGGAGAGAGGTTGCAGGGAAGAGAAAAGGGCATCCCTCACTAGGCTACAAAGTCTATTTTGTACTCTGTCAAGGCAGGATAGGCTGTTTTTAGCAGCTCCTGCCCAGATATGGCAGCAGTCCTCCATCTGGTTTCTTAAATGTTAGTCTTTGAGAGATTAGTAGACTGATGTTGGATTTAGAAAGAAATCACAGCTGAAACGTGTATGCATATATGTAGCCAATGTTTGTATAGATAAAGAAAATTATACTACATATATTTTTTTCACTAATACATAGTTTAAGTAAAATTATGTTTGAAAATAATGCAGAACTCATGCCGAAACTCATTTCACTCTAAATAAATTGACTGAAATAGGGATTAACCGAATATAAATTAAAAATAACTCTAAGACTAGCCACGTTATATAAAGTTGGCTCTATTCAAATTTCTGAAAATTATATTTGCACATTTTTAATATTTTCGCTTCTTGGTAATCTTGCAATATAGATAGGAGCTGAGAAATTGAAAAAAATATATATATACAACTAATTGCTTTCACCAAACGCATTGAAATATAATTTTCTACCGACTTGTATACTTTTAAAGTGTAGAAACTGATTGTAAGATTTCACTATCGTTAAATTAATTAGTCGAAACACATACACAAAATAAATAAATAAATAAATAAATAACGTTAAAATTGCATCGATTTTATTTTGGAGGGTTGGTGGGAAGTGGCCATTAACTTCAGGCTTGAAAGATAGTAAAAAAAAAAAATGACTTGACCCTACACTAAGTACTGAAGTGGGACTTGCTACTAGAACATAGGATTAGTGGTAGGATAAGTCATTTTTTTTTTAGTAATGAATCACCACCACCAACACCAACAACAACAACAGATTGGCAAGCAGCCATTTTGATTCTGATGTGAAAAAAAAAAAAAAACTTTCATTGGAATCTGATTTTGAAATAGATTTGAAAACAGTTTAAGAACATTTACAGGTCGGTAGAAAATTAAATTTCAATGCATTTGGTAAAAGTTATTTATTGTATATTTTGTTTCTTTTTATTTTTTCAGCTGCTAACTATACTGCAAGATTTCCTCCCATCATCCACTACTGCTAAATCTTTAATGATCAAATGGAATTTTCATAAAACTGGAGCCCTGCACTCTTTTTACCCCCCTCCCCCAACTGAAATAAGATTTATTTTACATGTAAAGAGCCTAAAATAGTTGGTGGTAAAAATGGAATAAAATAAAATCTTAAAAATGTATTTTAGAATGGGGGATCGTCTTTTCATAAATTTAATGAAATTTAACATAAATGTTAAGAAAGGTTGTTATGGTATTGATTTAATTTTATTTGCGGATATACTGAATTGATAAAGAAGAAATCTATTTTCTTCCATAATTTGTGTTGACACCAACGCACTAGTTGAAAATGATGACGTTCTGGATTATAAAGGTATCTCCAAAAATGTCAGAAATGGCACCTTTTGGCAATTTGACAAGTTCTATCTCAATGCCATCCCTGTTAAGAAAAATAGTTAACGAAATTCTTGGGTGGTCAAAGTTATTTATGGATCACCTGAAATATAGGGCAGATATTATGAATTTCTTTGGATAAGGAAAAACAAGATGGTGGATATGAATTCAAGTGTCCATTAATTGTTGTTTGATAATTTGGTTTTCCACAAAAGATAACCAATTTATTTTACTTTTTTACTTATATGAAATAGCATTTGGGAAAACCCCTTGATTATGCAAATGAAGCAAGAAACGGGGACCCTCACATATGAATGATGGTAAAAGGTAGAGACCTAATAGAAGGCAATGAACCCTCCTGTTGAGAGTAGTGGTCAGAGATACAGATTTGAGGAAGAAGAAAAGTAAATTTTTTTTAAATCTTGAAAATTTCCAAAACTGCCTGAGATTGGTTCATTGAAAATTGTGAAATGAAATTCTGTGGATCGGGAGTCAGAGTTAAGTCCACCTGATTCTCAATATAATGAAAGGCAAAAATAGCCTCAAGGACACACTCTGCCTGACTACCGGGGAACCAACACCATTCAAAGAAAAGAAAAACTCTTGGCTGAAGTTTCACTCGGTTCCAAGCCACTGAATTCACACTGTGAAGAGACAAATCCTCAGATTAAGGTTGACTGCCTCAACTTTACTAACAGAAGCTGCCAACCCCAAGCATTTGCATCTTGAGTCAGAAACTTATGAATGATCAGAGTTTTGTAACTTTCAGTGAATAATTATCCTGTCATTTTTATACAATAAGCCCAGTTATCGACGTGTTATTTTTTTCTTCTTTTGGTTCGAAATGACCTTTACTTTCCGGTGATGTTGATTTGAGAGACCGGGGCTCACCGGATTGCGCACTCTATCAAAAGCAATGTTGAGAAAGTGGCAGCCTGTCCGACCGGATCCTTTCATCAACCATGATCCTCGTCGAAGAAACAGCCTAGTCTCAGCAACCAAACGAGACCCAGAGTGTACAAATTTAGTGACATTACTTACTGGACATCGTTCGGGGAGAAAGAGGCACAGCCCCACTTCCAGACAAAATAGTGAACGGACATATAACCAGAAATTACTGTATTGAAAAAAAAAAATACAATCAAAATGCATCAACCATAGAGGTTGGCAGAGAAAGATGCGGGTATCAACAAATGAATATACAGGCCAATAGATGCAATTTTGGGTTGGATGTGCAATAATTTTGTTTACATGTAATTCTGGTGGAACATTGAAAGTGATTCTTTCATAATATGGGTCTGTAAGAAAAACACATTCTTTTATTGATAACATGCTTTAAAAATTAAGGAAATAGCCAAGATTTAAAAAAAAACAATTTTTTTTTTTCAAATGGTTACGTGTCCTTAGAGACGTCATCTAGTCTGGAAGTATGTGATCATGTTACATTAAATTTATATGAGAAAATTAATTCCAATTCTAAAATATTTATTTTTTTTTAATTTGCTTTCTTTTTCTTTTTATCATCACCAACTTTTTCAGGCTGTTTCTATGTAATCGCCTAAAAAGAAAAAAAATAGAATTTCATTGCGTTTTCCTCGAGATGAGGATGTGAATTAGCATAAGGTGCAAAACTCCATCAATACTGCAATTTTTTAGATAAAATCTAAAAGCACATCTATTTAAGAAAGGGCTACCACAATTCTTTGCTAATGTTTTCATTGTTGACTAGCGGGACCTGTGGACTCTTCCATATGCTGATGCTGACATTCTGTGGATGTTCAGTGTAAATGGAGATGCCCTGGTATTATTATAGCTCTTTTGTTAAAACTTCAAAGGTATTTATCTAAGCTAGCAGGGGCGCCCGGTCGTAAAATACGCTTAATTATGCTTATATTATTATAGAGTCAATTCAATTCTTATAAAGTTGTGATTTCAAAAATAAAAATTTATGTATCTATATAACTTGGGTGCATCGGCTAGAAGTAAAACCAACACAAAAACTTATGAAGAATCTCTCTCTCTCTCTCTCTCTCTCTCTCTCTCTCTCTCTTATATATATATATATATATATATATATATATATATCCTTCAGCCATAACCAAAACCTATGAAAAATTATTAGTAAAATTATTTATAAAAAATAGATTACTTGAGTGGCATCAACTATAATCGAAACCTAAACTAAAACTTATAAAGGTTTCTTGGTAAAGTTATTAATTACAAGAAATTGAAGATCATAACAATGAAACGACAATTACTTGGAAGGAGAAACATGTAAGTGTGACACACAAAAGAACACACATGTTATCATATATTAATCTATATCTCTAGATTTATTTACGTCGACTCTTACACAATTCTTGCTATTTCGACCCCTCTCATGTTGATTCGGCGTTTTCGTATATAAGTGAAACATGTTAAAACTAAGATGCAGTTCTCGGCCTATGGGGCCCGGGAGCGTCCAGAAAGCAATGGACGTTTGGTCAATGCCGGTGAAAACCGTCATATCAGACAATTGCTTTCATTCAGACACTGCTTAATAAAGGGGGAGCTGGTTTTCCCTAACATGTTGGGAAAACAAAACCAGACAAAGTTCCTATTTACAATGCCTCCCCACGGGACAGAGTTAGACACCAGGGTCGTTTTTTAACGTGGAGAAAAGGAACAAAAATAAAAATTGTCTCAGTCGTAAAGGATTTCTCCTCCACTGACAGAGAACAAGAAATTGAAGTGCAGCATCTGAAGAACAGATACTACATTTTGATCTTGTACCGAAAGTTGGGTAAAAAACAAACCCCAAAAAACTATCCCGCAGTTAAAATTAAGTGCGGAATTTAATTTCCTTGGACCTAATTAAATTCGCCGCGCACCTGCCACTTGTGCGTTTAAAACCGTTAAATTGAAATTCGTTTCAGTTACTTTCCTTTCATGGGCGAGCGGTAACTTATCAAGTTTTTTGCCTCAACGCGCCGAGTTCGATCCTACTTACCTATCCAAACTTTTTTATTTTATTTTACCTTTTCTCCTTTTTACATTATGATCGATGTTTTTTTTTTGTTTTTTCTTTCTCTGATTTTTTAAAACAAGTTTAACATAGGGTTTGGATCTAACCCCCCCCCATCCCACCCCCAACACACACACCTACAAACACTCGGGAACGCCGGGTACTCCCGTTGGTATATAGATAAAACAGTTTTCAAATTTCATTAAATTCACCATTAAAAAAACTCTAATACATTGATTTTATTTTCACCTAATTTGTATCTGTGAAAAAGCATTGCCTTCACACAAAAGTGATTATTATATTAATTTTTTTCCAATCAAAAATATATAAAAGATATCTTTCTTAAAGATGGTAGGGATGATCACTATAAAAGAATTGTTTAAAACAAATAAACAATAATGCTTGACTTTTGCATAGAAACTTTAATTCCAGCAAAAAATAATTCTGTCGGCCAAAAAGGTTTTAAAATCACTTTTGAATGTCAACGTCTATGAAATAATTGCTGTTTCCCGGTGTCTGTTGAATGGCAAGGGATCTGTGGAAATTCCACAGCAGACACTTTCATAAGTAATATACTGATGTTGGCATTCTGTGGATGTTCAGCATAAATAGAGACGCTCTGATATTATTGTAGCTATTTAACATGCCTCCCCACGGGACAGAATTAGACACCAGGGTCGTTTTTTAACGCTCTGATATTATGGTAGCTCTTATGGTAAAACTGCAAAAGTGTTTATTTAAGCTAGCAGGAGCGCCCAGCATAGCCCGGTCGTAAAATATGCTTATATATGATGCTTTAGTTCTTGCAGGTTTCGTATAAATTATTATCGTAAATTTTTTATCGATTCTTATTTATTATAAAGTTTTGATTTAAAAAAATAAAAAAATATATCCATATGACTTGGGCGCATCAGCTTGAATGAAACCAAAACTTATGAAGAAAAAAAAAACATATATATACCTGACGAATCCTAGTGTGGATGAAACGCGGAATATTCTGTGTAGCTTAATTGCCATATATATTTTTCTAACTTACTATATATATATATATATATATATATGACTTGAGTGCCATCAACTATAATCAAAACTAAAACTTATGAGGAATTATTGGTAAAATTATTTATTACAAGAAATGGAAGATCATAACAATTAAACAACAGTCACTCGGAAGAAAAAGGATGTAAGCGTGACACACAAAATAACATTCTATTGTATTAATATATAGATTGTATTCTCAGTATTTATTTACGAGGTAATCTTTTATTCAAACAAATGCATACAGTATTTATTTATGACGCGTTGCTTCCCAAATTATTCAGAGTAATCTCCCTTGAATAATATTTAAGTTATTTTCTCTTGATTTTATTAGCCAACGAAAGAATACATTCTCCAGTTTCAAAGTATATATAAAAAATACAAATTCCATCTACATTGGGAATATATAGTCAGAGATTATCATTTATAGCTGGGCTGAAAATCTTTTCAAAATATGTCCGATCAGCTGCCATCCTTATGATTTTCACAGCTCTAACGCTGTGCCTATTAGACGTCTTTTCTGGTTGTGGTTACTTGAATTCTCAGATTAGCTCACATGTAGACGTACTCATAGCTTGATAGTACATATATTTCTTCTATCATTGGGAGATTTTGTATATTCTTTCTTCAATATTAATGCCTGTTTCTCCTGTTGTCTGTTTGATGTCATTAAATAGCACCTTATATGTCCCGGAATCTCTTTTACATTTGTCCATGGCAAACAGTTGATGTGAAAATAACTATGTATACATGTGAATCCAACCGTCTGTTTCATCTTTGTGTACCCAGAAGAACACAACACAGGAAATGGTGGCCTAATGTTTTGGAAAACAATATACAATCACATGCATCACAAAAAAAATGTTAAATTTAATACTTATTAACTATTCTATGGTAAGCTTTTATTCAAATAAATGCAGTATTTATTTACGAGTTAATCTTAATTTTAAGCACTGTGGTTAGGGATCTGAGATGTTTTTTTTTTTTTTTTTTTTTTTTTCAAATGTTTTTATTAAACTGTGTTTTTTAATGGGTAACTTAATAATGCATTAAAAAGAAAATTAAAAATGTTGCCTGTAGAGGAATAGACAGATGCCAAAAAGCATTCACATAAAAAATATTTTCAAATAACAATTTTGGAAAATAGTCAAAATAAGATTAAATGGCAAGAAACAAGCAAGTTGGAATTCTGTGAATAACGGTCATAACAAAAGAAAGACAATATCATGTGTTCGCTCGTGTGTTTAGTTTAAAACAAACAAAACAAAGTGTTATCATTTGATTAGTCTTGTGTGTCAAGGTAGTAACTGTGGCAATTTTAAGTTGGTTGCCATTAGCAACAAACAGGTATATTATAAGGACGGTCTTTTTTAGTAAGACT
Source organism: Euprymna scolopes (assembly GCF_053919585.1). Lineage (NCBI taxonomy): Eukaryota > Metazoa > Mollusca > Cephalopoda > Sepiida > Sepiolidae > Euprymna > Euprymna scolopes. The sequence continues at coordinate 55,168,834 of NC_136504.1, forward strand.
GATAAGTTGTTTTTCTTGCTTGACAGAAGTCAGTGTTTAAATATGTGTTGACAAGTTTGCGGTTGTTTCTTGTCTCGTTCCTGGCTAGTCATCAGATAATTTAGTTGTATACTTCCTTGTGGTGGGTCTGACTGTCTAGCTGAACAAGAGAAACAAATTTTTGGAGATGGAGCTTTTGTTTAAATATGATGTTGACTGGCTCCCAACGATAGACACAAGTGAAACATCTCCATTTTTTTTTTAAATATTATGGGGTGTATAATTTCTGCGCTTCTGATTGGCTGAAATAAGGTTTTCTTGTCAAAATTCTATATTTTACACAATATTTGCTTGCTTTTATCTGTATAAACATGATATTTAAACAATTTTTTTTGTCTGTTTTTCAACTTTTCTGGTTAAGTTTAGTTGGGTCACCATGTCATATGCGTTAGGGAAATTTGCAATAGTCAGTCCCATAGAACTTTTTTATTACAGATGCTGTAGGAGAATTTCTTTGAAAATTTCCTGATTTAATTAATGTTTAGTTTTGGAGGAGTGAACCAGAGACTTAGAAATTAGAATGAAAACAGTATGTTTTTAGTTAGACAAAAAAAGAAATCAAACTTGTAACTTAAAAATTGAAAAGAAAGACAAGGAATTTATTTATTTACAAGGTATATGTAGCGAAGTATTGAAAGACTATCACAATGCCAAAAATAGAAGGTTGTTGGTGTTGAGAAGAGACGACTAAATCAAGTGATTTTCTATAAATTTTTATGCCTATTATAATGAAGTCATATTCCTGACTGTTTGTTTGTTTGTTGACAATTTGATTCATATGTTTAAAAGGTACATTGTTTCAGAAATTAATTCTCACGCTGTAAACAGGCATTTACACATTTATATTCCAGCATGATTTCAGTATATATTATGTATTCATAGGAAATCTACATTCAAAGAATAACGCCATTTTTATATTGCATTAAAGAAAATCTATTTTAATAATTAGCTCCATGTTATGATTGTTTGTTGTAATGTTCTAATTAGACATTTTTATTCAAAATTGATTTATTCAATCTATTTTTAATTTAATTTATATTTAATTCAATTTATTTTCAATTATTATTAAGCCTACACCAATTGCCTTTTAAAAACGGAAGTAAGTTTATTTATTTAAGCTGGAAGAGTTACTACTCCTTTAAGCTATATCCTGTTGAATTTTCGTAGGCGAAAGTTTATGTATTTTGTGCTTCCATAAATCCAACATGTGATCCACTTTCAGGAAAATTGTAAAAAGTTAGGATATTCAGTGTATCTTAAATAGTATGTGAGTAAACCTTCTCCACCCACCAATATTTTTCAGCCTGGCAACACTAGTTACATATAGCTAGTATACATACTTATAATAGTAAATCTTATTTGCAAAGTCAAAACTTCTATACAGTGATCTAAGGTGTGTGACTGTTTTCCATAATATAGGTCCTGGATATGAACTTAAACTATATCCGATAGTGAGGCTCCAGCTTGCAGGCTTTGGGGATTGTGGAGCCACCCTTTAATTGCCATTGCTCCCAGGTCCACTCTGACCTGTTAGGGTCCCAACTATGGGTTAAATAGAAAATGACTTGAAAAAAAAAATATTCTATTAAAAATCTTTTTTCAAAATAACCTGAAAAGGGTTGATATGCCATAAAACAAAAACCATCCACCAACATCTATAATATAATTTGAGGAAAATCTGTACCCCCCCTTGCCAAACTTTCACAAAAAACACTCGACTAGCTACATCCACTATCAACAGTTTTCATCACTCTCTATCTGTGCCTAATTCTAAACACAGATTCCATGAACAAAGCTTCTTTCCTATAACTGCTTGCATGTGGAAGACTGCTCTATTGGTCTGCTTCCAAGTCAATTACAATGCAGTAGCTTTCAAGTCCAATGTAAACAAGTTCTTGTTGAGCTGTCCCCTTAAATTATCCAAATTCTACCCAAATGTTCACCATTAACGGCCACTTTACATTCATTAACCCTTATCCTCGAGTGGCTTTTGGACTTTGATAAGTGGTGATTCCCTTGTAAAAAGTAATTGTTTTAAGTGAATTGATTAAGTTCATTTATCAAACTTATGGTTGTTGTTGTTGTTAAGAGAGTAAAATTTTTGTGTAGAGCTTACAAAGATATTGCTTCAAGATTGTCTGGTTCACACGAAGGCCTCTTTGTTGATCACAGCTGCTGGTTAAACTGCATGTTTTTAACCCCAACATCGAGAGCAGCATGACTTGGTTGTTGCATGCAAAGTCGGGGAAGGTTTATTCCAGAATAAAAAAGGAATGGTGCAGAAGCAAAATTGCTATTTATATAACATTGTCCAGGAATCAACACAGGTTGTGTCCAGTTTCAATCGCCAAAGGAGAGCAAGATGAAAAATAGGAAATAACTCCAACTCGCTTGTTCTTTGTAGCAGCATTTATTTCCGCATTCTCTCTTTACTGCTGTGATGTTCTTCATATATGATCGTCTTCTCAAGTGTCTTTCATGCCTCGTAAGTGATCGCAAATGTTATCCACGTCTCTCATGTGATCGTTCTCTTTATCTTTTTTATAGTCCTTTTTTCCCCACCGGTGATGTCACTTTGCATGCATTTACATCTGCGCTGTTAAATTTTTGCTTAATTAATTTGAGATTATGTGCCTGCCATGTCTTTGCTTGCCATATGTAAAGGCAGAGACCATCAGAAGTTGATGAATCTTGATGCCAATTCCTCTTTGATTTTCATCGGAGCCCTTTTAGCTGGTTTGCATGTTTTCACCCCCCCCCCTTACCACAGTAAGAAATAGTTCGATTTTAGGGTTTTGTTGTTAATAGAAGACTCTTCACAAAAATGTGGGTTTTTTTTTTTTTGGTCAAAGATAACATAATTGTATGAATGATAAGTGATTTTTTTTTTTTTTTTTTTTTTTTTTTTGCAATTCAAAAGTTTATTGATTCATGGGACATGGAACAGGTTCTCCAAAGTTTCTTAAACGACCACTAAAAAGTGTAAGGATGTTATTACAAAAACTAGTTGTAGGTGAATGAAAAGTCACTCACTTTCTGGCATGGTCTTGCCAGTGGCAACACAGACACAACACCATTTTTCCTTGGTTCTGACATCTTGCCAGAGTAACCATTTTGTCGTGATAATAATGGAAACAATTATTAAATCAAACAACTCTAAGCATTCGGAAAAAAAACGTATAAAAACATAGAAGTACACATTTGACTGTTTATACATGATTCATTGTAACAGCTAACACATTGAATCTTTGTAATATGATTGATAACACAGTAGAATTCAACGTAGACTTTCTTTTAAATACTAAATCAAAAATAAATAGTCTCAAATTTGGACCATATAAAAACAGACTGAAACACAATTTAAAAATAGGGTAAAAATTTAATTCACTAAAGTTTTCAGCTTAGATTTTTTGTTTGTTTGTTTGTGAAAGAACCCTTAATAACTATATATTAACCGTACCATATTGACGAATGGTCCTTTTTATTTAAGATTGGATTATTTTTATATCCACAGAGATAAACAATATCGTGCACATAAGAAAAAAAAATCGTCCCTCATTGAAAATAGTAACTTAACTTGATGGAGCCTGAAATAAAGTTGTTAATGCCACAAAAAATAATTGTACATTTATGAAAAAAAAAAAAAAAAAAATTACATTTACCTAGACGTAAATTTTATCAAAATAACCCAATAAAGTAGATATAATAAGTGAAAGGACTTTCACTATATTTACCTATTTTTGTACATTAAGGTAACTGTTACGTGATGCTCACGTTTAGAATGAGCTAATTTTTATTTTTGTGTTTTTATGAGAGTTGCAATTTCTCCCATATTAAACACCGATATTGCGCCTAATTTTGACTTCGTGGAACGGCAACCAAATATGGGCAAACATTATAAATCATGTATATTAATGATGATTAATATCATTAATTCCTTTTATCTATAAAAAAACAAACTTATATTGTTGACAAGCAGGTTAGAAATATATAAAAACATCTGTTATCAACAGCTGTGCGATTTTCATGGAAGTCTGCTTTTAATTTAATCTTACAATCTTTGTTTAATTTTTGTCATTTCTTGCCCGATTTATTTATTGAGGAAATTTATAAAAAAACAAAACAAGAAAACTTTTGATTAAATATATAAAAAAAAATGTTCCTTCATTCCCGCGCGTATCAATATGTGTGAATTACTCCTTGCAATTCCTTGACTTTCTGGTTAGAAACAAAGTGTAGCACCTGTTCTAATGCTACACTTTATCCATTCTCTCCTTGTTCAGTGGAAAAGAAGTCCATCTAGAATGAGGTAATTTAAATTTTCATTCCAATCCAAAGTGCCCGCTTATGGGAGCCTGGGTGTTTTCTACATGAAAAACTAATCTTATGGCTAACTCTTCCTTTGTCAAGAGGTAAGTAAATTGGAAACGTGTGTGAATTATTAAGCCTCCCCCCCCCCGTCTCCTCCCTACACAAGTTGAAACGCTTTTCTCCTGTGCCATCGACTTCTTTTGCTGTCTGCAAGTAATGTCTACGGATATTAATATATAGATCAAAGATGTGCAACTGATTTGGTACACACCTGTTGCGACGAGTTGATAGGCGAGGTGCCAATCGACCTTACAACTAAGGAAGTAGACAGAGGCTAAAAAATACAAACGGCAAAGAAGAGAAGACAAACGCAGATGAACAATCATAAAAAGAATTGCTGTATTTATTCCACTATAATTATGAGAGGAAAAGGGTAGAAGGACTGGAGAAAATCGATTGACAAAGATTCTGGAATCAGGAAAGTTGAAGAATCAGAAATGTTGTACCTGGACGGCAACAGAGACTGGACGGATGGGAATGTGGGGTGCTGGACAACTGAAAAAGGCTGTAGGTTTGGAAACTGGATCCTGGACATCATGGAATGACCTCACACAGAGATTGATGTGGACGTTTCTGAAGTGTGATGAGCTGCTTCAGGTAGTTCTGGTTTGTGTGGAATTGGAATTGGGAACTAGAGGCTATAGGTAGGAATCGCTGGAAGGAGCCGAAGCAGATGTTACTGAATGAAGCCGCTCAAAGTTGCTGTAGCATGAGGCACTGAAAGCTGCAGGAGTGAGCTGGAGCTGGAAGTACGGGAGTGAGCTGGAGTCAGAGTTGTAGGAAGCTGCAGGAGCTAGAGAAGAGATCTGGAGTCAGGCGGCAAGGTGGCCTCTGGGCTTTGATAAGTGCGACTCCTTTGTAAAAAGAAAGAAAAAAAAGGTGTGGAAGAGAAATTGAATTTTTGGTTGCTTGTGAGCTGCCCTGAAAAACGCAATTTGATTTTAATGTTACTGCTGATGTCTTACTGGTCAAGCAGTTGGAGATGCCCCCCCCTCCTCTGGCTGACGTGTATTTTTGGGTTGAAGTCTTCTCTACTTATGGAGAAGGAATCTCACTACAGCCATGTACCTTGATTATTCACAATTAATTAAAATTAATTATAATGGATGGATTTGTTGCAATCAAAGATATCTGGGATGTTGCTTGGTAGTATTTAGCTTTTAATCAACAATTAGATTAATTAGATGCTGGTATTTGGCCGCATGTATCTTAAGGTTAACATTCTACATAAACAAACAGCGCAGTAATCCAACACCGAGACACACTTACAAAATCATTAACCAGTTCACCGAGCACCTGGAGCACCTTTTTAGTCTCTATGTGTCTAACACATTTGGGCATGTTTACAAAGACAGAAAATAGCACAGCTCTCATGCTCCAAATTGATGAGGGATGGAAAAAAAAATTCTTGTTTTGCTTGTTGACCACAGAGACAATGCATTTTTTTTAAAACTTTCATATTTCCCAAAATTCACTCCAAAATAGACTTAATGCACCCCCCCTCCATTTTTTTTTTTTTTTTTTTTGTGAAATTATGGGACGATAGTAACAGTAATACACGTTTTGCCTAGTGTTAATACATGCGGACGTTTACACATGGGAGCCAAGCCACATGTTATATGCAGTCTACGTTAAATAAGTACAGATTACTTTTTAGCGCAAGGGTTCATTGAGTACCTGGCTAATAGAAGAAATCTAAGGGCGTGTTATTCACGCGCAGTGAAGATATACATAGTAACGCCGCATGCATTGCAACAAAATGAACAATAATCCCCTATGCTCCCCCCTTCCCCCTCAAGTCTTTGATACTGCAAGTGGCGAAGACTGGATCGAGAAAAAAAAATTTACGGTCACTGTCCAGTGTTTGAGACTATCACGGCTGTCACGCACGTGAACCTACATTTGAATGTATCTTGAAGTCAATTTGGCTCTTAATCAGAAAAGCAGCTGCCAAGGGGTCAAAACTGAAATATTGGAACCAAGCAGGCATAAGTCGAACAAATATGCATTTATACGTTCACCTATGTTCATTTCTAAAGTTCTGGTATGCATTTGCAATTAGCGCAAATGGTAGCGAACATCACGAGAGAGCCAAACGTGCAAGGAACATAGGACAAGTAATGAATGGTATCCTTTTTTTTTTTTTTTTTTTTTTTGTAACATTTATTTTCTCATTCTCCCGTCACGTGTGACTTCTCGTTATGGCTGTGACGTCTCTCACGTGATCGTCTTCTCTAATGTGCTGTCCTTTTTATAGTCCCTTTCTTTACAGTGACGTCATTTCGTATGCATTTGCATACGCCCGCGCGCGCTCACTTAGTTGGTTATATAAAAAGAAAGAATGAAATGCATAATTTTATCCGGTTTACTTTTTTTTTTTTTTTTATGTTAGGCATTTGACGCGTTGGAAATTGTCTCCAATTGGCTCTACAGATTTTCTACTTGGCTTTTCTTTTCTTTTTTTTTTTTTTTTTTTTTTTTTTTTTTGTTACCTGATTAGATTCAATGTGTTCATTGTCATTTGCTGATCTGCAACCACTCCTTGTATTGGCAGGTTTCAACAAGTTTCAACTTCATGTTTGGATGAGTAATTATGTCTGACACTCTACAGACAAAAACACTGGCCCAGAGAGAAACTGTTGGAAAGCTAGCTTGGTAGTGACACAATTGCATCAACAAGATTAACCTTTAAGAACACATTGCACGCTGTTTTTTATATATATATATATATATTTTTTTTTAACACCATAATCTTAAATCTGAAAGAATTTAGTTTAATTCTATGAAACATTTTTTATTTTATTTTTTACTTTTTAAAAAAATTTCTCGTCAGTTTGTTCAAGCCGAGGATGGAACATTCTATCAGATGCCAAACATTCACCAGCTAACTAAGATGTTCCAATCGAAGGATATTGTTTTCAGATTGTGACCGTTCCTTTAAGTGCAATTGTTTGGATCTCTCTTGCACTTGGTTCACCAGGTATATTTACAAGGTAGTTTTTGAAATTCTTTTTCATGAGTTCAGTTGCTTCTATAATAACTGGAATGATGGAGAGATCTTCCTAAGATTCCAGTTTCTTTTCATGTCATGCATAAGACCTTGGTATTTCTTTTTCCTTTCATCTCTGTTTAACCCAGCATCATTGGGGACACTGACTTCTACTAAGGTTGCTTCTTTCTCTTTCTTGTCCCATATCACTGTCAGGTTTTACGGCTCCATAACAATGTGTTTGTTAAAATGAGTAAAATTTATTTTAATCCGAGCTTTCGAAAATTAAAATTTTTAGTGTCAAAGAAAAATGCTTTTTTATTTATTTATTTTTTTCATTGTTCGATGTTAAAGTGGAGTTTCTGGTGTAATAAAGAACAATGCGGTTATGTCTCATAGCGCAGCTTCCCTGATTTGAATCAGAATTAGTAGCGTAGACATTGTTTTAAAAAACATTATTTCGTAAGAGTATTATTTTTTTTTTCATATATAAAAAGCCATAACAATGTATTTGTTAAAATGCAATTTATTTTAATCTAAGCTTTTGAAAATTTGTGTGTGTGTGGGGGGGGGAGTAAACAACATAGAGTTGATAGACAGAAACTTAGTAAGAAATGACTTCATCACTTGATCCCACTGATTTGAAGGTTAATAACTCTACTAATATTAATGATTCAATAGAAAAATGCGAGCATGAAAAGTAATATGGTTAAGTTTAAACATGGAAAAGTAAAGGACTAATTGTTAAAACTGGAAAAGGAAAGATATTCTAGTAAAAAAGGTATAATAAGTTTATAACTTAAAATATTGCAGCATTAAGAAGTGATTATATAATGCTATAAATTGAATTAAAAAATTCTTAATGCTGCAATATTTTAAGTTATAAATTTATTGAATTTTTTACTAGAATATCTTGTACTTTTCTTTTCTAGTTTTAGCAAGTAGTCCTTTACTTTTCCATGTTTAAGCTTAACCATATTACTTTTCATGCTCGCATTTTTCTATTGTAATCCATGATTTTTTCAGGCTTCCAGTAAATTCACTTGTTCTTTGTTTCATTTTAGTCTTTTTTTTTTGCCCCATAAACATAACATACACATATGTAATAACAATATACAACACTCATCTGCTTTCAACAAAATCCCCCAATTATCTCCCTTTCATTTTTTTTATTCTCTCTGTTTCACTTGTTACTTCTCTTTTCTCGAGAGCGGTGAATTAGTAGCAATAGTAGTTGATGAAGCGACGTGGTTGCTATGGAAACCCAGACATAAAAAACGATGCTCACCTACTTACGTTTTTTTTTTTTTTTTTTTTTTTTTTAACACCAGTAAATTCATCATAACTTTTGTTTTACTGAACAAAAATTGAAAAAAAAAAAAATTCACACTATAGCTGACAAGGTGATCAATGAACTGTAACAATTGTTTAAAATTTGGTCGAAAAATGAGTGATGGAGCTTTAAAGCAGTTGTAAATAACTAACACTGCCACTTAACCATATATTCAAACACTACCGTGTTTGACTGATAACGCCATCTTGGATGATTTTGTAATATTATTCCATTTTCTATCAGCCATGAACAATGCAGAACAATATCATTAAGATTGGCAGCGTTATTAACCGTTTAATTTGTCACGTTTATACTAGACCACTGGAGAAAACCTGGCATTTAATAGTGTTAGGTAGGACTCTTAACTGATCTTCACTACTATTCAAAATCATTTCCAGAATAAAACAGTTTCATTATTCCTTATTTTGAAATGACAATCCATGTTGTACATTTCACAGTGTGAACAGTTCAATAAGTGCATTGCAACCAGACGAGATTACTTCGAAGGTGACTAGAGTTTCTATGTGTGTATCATCAATAAAAGTACCCAGACGAAAAAAGTCTGGAAATTTTTTTAAAAGTCCTAGATGTATCTTGATTTTTATTGCTATTTAAACCCTTCCCCGCCGAAAGGATGATGTTGCAGCACTTATCTATTTTATGTCTGGGAAAGCAAGTTTTACTATCAAAGACCTTAAAATAAATGTGAATATTTCCCTTTACTTTTATTTTAATGTTTTTATCTATTGATCTAATAATAATAATAATAATAATAGTAATAGTAATAATAATGATAATGATAATAATAATAATAATGATAATGATAAAAATAATAATAATGATGATGATAATAATAATAATAATAATAATAATAATAATAATAATAATAATACGCTAAGCCATTTCACGTTTGTACGTACGTTATCATCTTTAACCTTTATTTAAAAACGAATGTTGTTCAATTAGCAGAGAACGTGACTGGTGATTAATCTGCTGCTAAGATAAACAATTTCGAATTTAACCATTTTTAAAATGAATTCTTTAGAAATCAAATTATGTTGTGTTATCGATTTAAACAGTACAATTTTAAATACATTTCAAAAAGTGACGTTCGTTTTATTGATTTCAAGAATATTTAATCTCACAATTATTTTTATGGTAAAAAGGCGGAATATTGATTTGAAGTGAATTAACTTTCTACAATCTATTATATGAATCTCACCTGTCTGTTTAAATGTATGTATGTAAGTTTGCCTAAAACTTTCGACAGAGGCGATGGATTTTCACGAGACTGGCATCATTTTGGAGCTCATCCCTTCGGAAGACAAATATCGAAAAATTGGCTAAAAACATTAATTCCTTCACCCTCAACTGGCACTTGTCTACAAGGAGAGGTCGATTTTTCACTGACATTTTTGCAAGTCATTCAAACCTCGCGTCAATGACATTGCATAAAAGACTTTATTTCGACCGCCCGTGATGTCACAATCGTGGTGG
>NC_136504.1:55194062-55384062 GCF_053919585.1 Euprymna scolopes
TTAGTTAGAGACACTGATAACCCTATTATTATAGTTAAACAAAAAAATCAACGTCTGCATGATATAATCTTAGTTCATTCCTAAAAAGAAAATATTATTTACAAACATTTGTTTCTATTTTGCAAATATACACATGTTATACACAATTTACACAAACATACACAAAAATGCATCAACAGTATATGACATACCACAGTCAGGCTGATAAAAATAATATCAAGATGCGCTAAATATTCATTTAATTAATAAATATGTAATATTTTATGATTTCCTTTCTTAAATCAATGGAGAAACTTTGCTGGGACTTTTTTGCATTTATGTTCATCATATTTGTTTTCTTTCCATTAACATGGTCATATCTGACTTACAAAAAACTGTGCGATGAAGTTCATATATCCGAGTGTAGTATCTGTTCGGATGCTACGCTTAAATTAATTTTTTGTCCTTAATCAATGTAGGGAAATCCCTTTTATACTAAGGCAATTTTAATTTTTGCCTACTGCCAGAGTGCCCATTTTTGGAGGAGCTGGTTTTCACCCTACATTAAAAACAACCTTGTGTCACATATTGTTCTCGTGGGGAAGCAATTAAAAACCAAGAGAATAATTAGTTGACGTCAACCGTTATTATCTTTATTACACCATTTTTTTTTTTTTTTTTCATTTTTCTTTTTATTTTCATTGTCACTTATTTTCTTTTTTATATTCCTTTTTATATTTCTCTTGAGGGGTACAAATATAGATCGCCACTCATCAATCAATGTGCAAACGTATATATATAGTCTAAAAGAGCTTTCAGTATTTTATTAGAAAATATAAAATAAAAAACAAAATGCAGTTTAAATTCCTAGGGTTACTAAGTTCAACATATTGCAGGCTTAGACAATCATGAAAAGGAATTCAATTATTTATTAATTCATTTTTACACGGAGGTCACCACTTATCAAGGCCCGGAAGCCACTCAGGGATAAGGGTTATTGCAAGTACAGTACGTTAGTGTGGAGATTTGATGAAGTGTTTACTTAAGGGGGCGGTTCATTAGGAATTTGTTAACGTTGGACTTGAACACATCCAAGTTGTAGTCAGGTGGGAAGCAGGCAGACGGAACAGAGTTCCACAGGCGTGCAGTTCTAAGAAAGAAGCTTTGTTCATGGAATCCACGGTTTGATTTAGGCACAGATAAAGAGTGGGTGAAATTTTTCACAGTGGATTCAGCTAGACGGGTGTTTTTCGTGAAAGATTGGCAAGGGGGGACCAGAGATTGGAGTTCAGACGAGCACCTACCATGGAAGTAACGATAAAACAAGGATAGGCTCGCAACGTCTCTTTTGTGGGAGAGAGGTTGCAGGGTAGAGAAAAGGGCATTCCCCACTAAGCCACGAAGTCTATTTTGTACTCTGTCAAGGCAGGATAGGCTGCTTTTAGCAGCTCCTGCCCAGATATGGCAGCAGTATAATATAATTCAATTATATAACAGTGAAAAACAAAACAAATCAAAGAAAAACTCAACTTAAACTGAAAATGGATCATCAGCTGTTTACCAAGTAGCTGTTTCAGAGATTTAATGGCTCCGCAGTAGAAAATACCACTTTCCCCAACAACAAAATGTAAACACAATTCAGTGACTATTTCACTAATATATAAATTTAAAAAAAATATGTATAATATTAAAACTTTACTTAAGTAAGAACTATTCTGTGATGTTTTTAGCATACAAAATTATATAGGAATAAAGATGCATAATATATATCTATTCATTAAATAAGCTGAGCTTCCATGCATTGCCTGTTCATGTACAGAGTGGAGGCTTCTATCATGTCTAAAAGTGACACAATATTCAACAAATTAGATCAAAGATGCATTGCTATACAACTCCTGCTCTCTACCGATCCAAGTTATGACAATAGGACCATTGCCAGCACCCTCAAAATGCAAATCTGCACAGCTGAATGAAGTTTCCAGCTACGGTTATGGTCTTTGGTGTAGTTTCAAGTGAGGACCACATCATGCCACCCTACATCTTCGAAGTCTGCTTGAAAGTAAACACCAAAGTGTACCTGAATGTGCTGAAGAGTGTGGTGATCCCCTGGTGCAATCAGGTGGCCGCTGGCAGACCCTGGGTGTGGCAGCAGGACTCAGCGCCAGACCACAAGTCCAAAGAGATGCAAGCTTGGTTTGTATCCTTCTCTCACTGCACACCACTCCTCCCTCGACCTTAACTCGCCGGACTACTTCGTTTGTTCATACATCGAAAATTTTCATCAACATGACCTCGTACAATGCCAAAACCAGCCTGATCGCTGCCATACGCTGAGCTGTCATCGGCACTTGTGAAAAAGTCATGCTCCCTGTTCCGGGCCTATATTGAGGTGGCGATTGAGGCTGAAGTCGGCTACATTGAAAAGATGTCAGCTATATTACATAATCAAGTTACCTGAATTGAATTTTTCCAATAAAAGTTTTAAATTAAGCTGTAGTGTTGTTTTCTTTAGGACGACAACTTTATCGTTCCACCCTGTATTCATAACAAAATAACACCAATAATATACACCTTCAGAGTGAACACTAAACATCAATTTTTTTTTGCTTTATTCATTTGTTTGTTACATATTTTAAGATTTTCTTCAGATCATTATCATCAGCATCATCATCTGTTTAACATCCATTTTACATGCTGGCATGAGTTGAATGGCTTTTAAAAATTGACTTCAAAACTAACCTATTTCTGACCAGGTCTTTATTCATCTCTCTTTCTCTCGTGATGATATGAGAATGATAAGATAGATGTGTAGTGTCAGTTTTAAAAACAGGGTTAGATCTGAGAGCTCAGAGGAAGATTAAATCGGATAATATATAAATGAATGGCTAAGCATTAATAATAGCGTTGGAAATTCTTTTAATAATCCAAAACAATTTATTTTACTCTAACTTTGATTCATGTATTGTCACTAATAAAACTATTTAATATATAATATATACTAGAATTTGGTTCTGTATAAAGATATTTAAATAATGAAGAATAAAAAAATTACATTATTTATTGAATTATCAAATGTTCAAACACAGGAATGTAATAATCGTGCCTATTTTTATCACTTTCTCTCATGTTTTGCTTGGTCTTCTCCTGTGAACTGACCCTGCTACCTCAACGCCTCTACCTTTTCTAAATAAACCATGAATTCCCATCCATTCTTTCAACATGGCCATGTCATATCATGACATATTCAAGTATCCTATTCTGCACACATCTCTCTATACTGCCCAGATTCAATCTTCCTCTGAGGTCATCAGATCTATGTCTGTCTTTAAGAGTCACATTACAAATCCATTGTATCATTCCTTTCCATGCAACGCATGTCTTCCACCCTCTCTGGCCAAGTTTCACTTCCATACATCATCAGACTGCATATGTGTGATAGACCTTTCTCTTGCTCAACAGTGCTAACAAACATTTTCAAAGTTTTCAATCTTTTTGCTGACTAGTATTCATTTACTCGACTTTTCTAGTCCTTTCCTCTGAAAGAGAAACGTATAAATTCATAAAACTATGTGAAATCAGAAAAAAAATTATATTTCTGTGTTTGAACATTTGATAATTCAATAAATAATGTAATTTTTTTTATTCTTCATTAAATATCTTCATACAGAACCAAATTCTAGTATATATCATATATTAAATAATTTTTTAATGACAATATATGAATCAAAGTTAGAGCAAAATAAATTGTTTTGGACTATTTAAAGAATTTAATCTTCCTCTCAGCTCTCATATCTAACCCCGTCCTTTAGGCTCCCATTACACATCCATCTTATCGTTTTCATATGATTTTCCTCCATGCAACACATGTCCTCAACCCTCAGATTTCAGTTCCACCAATCATCACTGTGTACACATGCTTACTCTACCCTTGGTCGGTGTTGCAATATTTTTTTTTATATGTGGGAGAGTATGATTAAAGAAAGTTGAAACGTTCTACTTATAGACAATGGCGAAATGACCAATCAAATGGAGCCACGTTCTGCTAGCAACCAATCAGAAACCAGAATTGCTCCATAAGAATATTGAATCTTTTAGCACTCCTACACATAATTTTTTTGTGTCGAGAAAGATCTTTTGCTCTTTGCCTGCAAATTTTAAAGTCTGAAACTTATGCAGAACAGATACCCGCCCAAAACTCTTCATCTCTAGGATTTGTACAGAAAACTCTTCTGAAATTAAACATGGCTTTTAATTCAAGAGTCAGCAATAATAATGCTCTGATGGTTAGTCATAACAGGAGTTCCCTGTATTTGCTCCATTTTAACCTAAATTTTGTAATCACACCCAAACCTGCTCCACTCTGCATCCCAACATTATCACCAAGGCAAGAAAGTGTCTCCATAATCTTAATAATTTTGCTATACAGATATACTTTCTCCACTTTAAAATTTTCATTTAGTAGTTAATAACTCCACAAATGTTAACAATATTATTCTGTACTTTTCAGGTTTGATAGAAAATAAAATAACATTTCAAAATCATCCAAGAAGATGGCATTATTATTAATCTTGGTAAAGTTATTAACTTTTAAATAGATGTTTCATGGAGTTCTCTGTACTTCTCTTTAACAAGAACTGTGTGCTGGGATGTCAAGAGCTAGATGAAGTCTTTCAGAAGTCACTGGAATCTATGAAGTGTACCGCATGTATTGCCATTTTAAAACAAGGAATAATTGTTGACAAGACAGTGATGAGCAATAAAGAGTCTACTCTATCTATTTGTCTGTCTATCTGTCTGTCTGTCTGTCTGTGGTACTAAAATCGCTATGGAATGCCAGATTTTTAATTTAAAAAGAAAAAAAAGTGTATTTCAGGCTGTTACTGGCTGATGAACTTGTCATATTGGTTGAGTACCCTAATACTTTCGATTCATCCTAGAACCGTCTTTGGGGATTTGGGTATTGGGTAAAGAGTATAAGCTCTTAAATGTTTTAGTGATGAATTTGATAGGAATATTTCACAAACAAGTGCAGACCTCAAATTAGCCATGACTCATTAGATTTATGGCAGAACAAAGATTGAGTGTTCCTGAGTAATAAACAACTTTGCTCAACGGCTCAAAAGTTCCATCAGCACTTTTGAGCTGCACACTTAAAACGTAATGTTTGAATTTTATAACATGAGACAGTGAATCGAGACTCGTTTTAATTATTCTCATTTCAGCTTTAATGAACTCCAAAGTTTTCTTCTCTTTCTTTTAAGTTATGAGTCGATGTGTCACGTTTATACTGTTACACCTTGAAATAACAAAATATTTAGTCACAATATATTGCTGTAGTGTCATTGTCTTCGACTTCCTTGTATTCATTTATTACTTTATTTGTTCAATTAAATTTATTTAGTAAAGAATAAAACAATCGTACTTCAATTGACATGCAAGGAATGAGTTGTAGAAATGCACACAGAAGAGGATATAGTAGCCCAGCATTTGTCTTTGAATTGCTGTGTTGTTGGTGCATTTATTATCTCACTTAAAATCTAGTCCAAGATCAAGGGATCATAAGAAAGTAGTCCTCTCTTGGTTCAAAATAAATTGGCAGTGAAATAGATTCATGTGGTGTCCGTCTAGACCTCTTTCTGTTGTAGGAATGAATACTAGGTTCTGATATGTATGTGTGTCTGTATGTATATATGTATATGTGTATGTATATAATGATTAGATCACTTTGACAAACGTTAAAAAAGCATTTAAAATAAATGTTTAAAATTCAACATTTCTCGCGGTTAACGGTAGCCAAATGGATTAGGTCCTTGCTAATGAAGCCAGGGATGGCTTCTGTCACCGGGTTCGGATATATCAACTGGTGTTAATCGTGACACTCTGCACTGATGATTCCTGAAAGGATGAAACACTAGTCTCTATAGGTATTTAATAATTATTATAGTAAATATATATATATATATTTAGGCTGCATTTCGATTCATAATGAAGCAAATGTTCAGGCACTCTTACCAAAAGTAAAGTTTTTGTTTAACATATGTGAATGTTCGTGTAAGACTGAAGCTGGATTAAAGAGCCACCTACGTGCATACAAACACATAGCATATAACTGAACAGATGACAAAATCATATTTGGGCAGAATCCTTTTTCTTCTAGACATATTTGGTTAAATAGTACAGATGACTTATGTCTGCATATTTTCTCTTGTTCCTTTTAATTTACTTGATTGGTGTTCAGATTTTAGGCTGTTACTGGCTGATGAACTTGTCATACTGGTTGAGTGCCCCAATACTTTCAATTCATTCTAGAACCGTCTTTGGGGATTTCGGTATTGAGTAAAGAGTATAAGCTCTTAAATGTTTTAGTGATGAATTTGGTAGGAACCGTGAAGATTAATTGCAGTATTAATACAGTATTAGTATTAAATACATTTTCAGACGTTTTCACTGTTGTGGAAATTAATTTTATTATTTTCTGGTCAAAGAGAAAATATGGCGACATAAGTCGTCTGTACAATTTAACCAAATATACCTACATACTATATAAACACATACAAATACTTTATTCTATGAATCAAAAACAAATTGCAAACTGCTAGAAAGAAGGTAATCTCCCTATACCGTGCTAGAAATCACACCAGAGAGTATCATATATCTTTACAAAGTCACAATTCGCCCATGCATGGAGTATTGTTGCCACATCTGGGCTGGTGTATCTACCACTAGTCTTTCGCTTTTAGACAGGGTCTAAAAAAGATTTTCCTATTTAATAGGTCCAACATTATCAGCCAATCTCCAGTCCGTCGCCACATTGTTGCATCTGTGTGCATGTTTTATAAGTACTTTACTGGAATATGCTCTGATGACCTCATCGCACTTGTGTTCCCTCAACGTACATACTCCTGACTAGCTTGACACGCATGAAAATCCTGCCCCTCATGTGTTCAATTCCTAGATTCTAGAAAACCTACTCTAATAGCTTCTTTCCTAAAAAATCCTTTACTGTTTCTTGCTTTCCCGCCTGTACTAACCTGAAAAAAAGTAAGTGTGAACAGATATTTCATTGCTTAATCTACTGCAGTCCCTTGTTAGACATGATCCCAAATAATAGCCCCTTACGTCCAAGTCACAATATATTTTGCTTGGGATAAAAAAAAAAAAAAATTTTAAGAATAAAAAAATCACTATATTAAAATGATTGAAATGAAACAATAAAAAAATTTGCTGATTTTTCTGCACCCTTTGCAATTTTTTTATTTTTATTTATTTCTTTTTAGTGAGCATCCAAATAGCTGATTCTAACTCTGGCTAACTTAGATGGCCGACTTCATATTTTGTTTTTAAGATAAAATTAAAGATTAAGATAAAACAATTTCTGCGTTTCTATAAATTTCCGTAATCTTTTTTAAAGTACAAAATTTGTTTTAATTAAAAAAAAAAAAAAAAAAAAAACTCATTCCATTTAGGTGAATATGAATTTGCATTTTTGAAATAATTACAATTGTAATTAAATTGAAATCAAAACTCGTTCATCTTTTCCCTCTGACGTGTAGTTGTGCCCACGTGTATAAGACTGTGCATAAGATCACGAGACCGCATCCTTATGGAGATGCATAAGGTATTGTGATATATGTAGTGTGTGTGTGTGTGTGTGTGTGCGCACGCGCGCATGTTTATATATTTCGTAATACAGGATAAATTCATAAACTAATGAACCGTTCATTATGAATTTTGGAATATATATTCTTTAGTAACACGGTGAGTAACATAGGCACCTTTTTTTGTAAAATGTATAATTTAGGGGATGCATGCGCCTATCCAAATTTGCACCCCTTCCCCAATTTAAAATAAGTTACAAAATATTTAATAAATTAAATTTTGAGTCATATTAAGTAATACATTTTTAAGGGATTGGTGCGTATGCCCGAGTCTCAATGTGTATATGCTAGGTAAATTCCTAAAATTTGTTACGGAATATATATTCACGGCAACAGAGTAATTAGGCATTTTCTAGAATCAAAATTATTGAATGGGTTTTGATTAAAATTGAGATAAGGAGTCTAGACATAAAATTTATTTTAATTTTCATAAGAGCTCACAAATGTGATTCGAAACTATTTCTGTCAGTAAATTTTAACGAATTTGGAATATAATGTTTGTTTCGTTTTTTTTTGTTTAAATTTATATTGTGTAATAGTGACTAATTATTATTTGTATGTCTTGTTGAATTATGACGCTATTATTACAATATAGAAAGAAGTTGCTGACTTTTTACTTTTCTAAGCAGAGAAACCAAATTCCGGGTTGTTAAATTCTAAACCAGATATTTTTTTATTTATTTATTTATTTATTTATTTATTTTTTCCTAAACGTCTGCCGTTTGTAACACGTATCTACGCACGCACGCACGCACGCACGCACCGTAATGGCTTTTGTTTCGTATTTCAAGGAATTCGTTACAGAAAAAATAATTTATCGTTTTGTGTTATTTGTGGAAATAAATTGTAAAATATAACATTTTAAAAAAGGCAAAATAAAAATTTAAAACTAAACTAATACAATGTTTGAAAGCCGGCAATGACTTTGATTTTAAATACAATTTAAATCTTAAAACAACAAATTTATGCTTTGGAATTTTTGAGATTAGGATTCATAAATCATATTTGGATTATTTAAACTACTATTCTCATTTTGGTTTCAGCCAATAGACCGGTGGCATAACTGTTAAAAACGTTGAATAACAAACAGTTATAAGTGACAGTCTTCTGGAGGTTGACTGTTCAATCCTTACTACAGGCAATAATAACTGCAAGATTCCAAAAGTAATGCCTCATCTTTTTTAATTCCACCCGAATGGATTAGATGGGATTGCAAATTGCATTATTATTATAACTGAACTTATGCATTAATGATTAGAAAGTTTCATCTCTCTGTTGCAGATATTGACGGTATGAAACGCTAAGAAAGCAATCTCTGTCATGGACGTGCATCAAAAGTAGAAATACATCATTGAATTCCTCTATACAGAAAGAAATTAAATCAATTAGCATTCATTGGAACCTGTTAAACGTTTACGTTTTATATAGAGTGTCTCGTCTCTTGGTAGTGCCCGAATTTTGACTATGATGGACCTCTTCCGTTTAGGAATAGTTCGATGATTGTTTTGATAGACATCAGCTTCGAGGTACAGTCATAGATAAAAATCTGTGTGTAATGGGGAAAGGGTTATTGTCCGGTAAGTTTGAAACCTAATCAGGATCACACCTCCTACTGATAAGACGAGCACTAAAGTGGACCTCTATATCATTGAATGGAGATAAAACAAAGACTGTTGAACATTTATTACACAAAGTTGGTGGACAAGTCAGGCATATACTGATGTTTACTTGTACCAAATATGATTGGATTGTAGGAAAGATTAATTTTATTAACGATTTCATGAGTGGCATTGTTTTAAAAATTGTACAAGAATAAGGTTTATGGCTTTTGCTATTTTTTTCCCTTCAAGTAAATGACTGCATTTTTTAATAGTCATGTTTGTTCTGTATTCACTTTTCAGATTACATGCTTTTTTTCTCTGACAAATATACCCCCCCTCTTCCGTCTGATTTCCCCTTCTTTTCGACATGTTCTCTTGTCTGAGCTTTTTCCCCCCCTCTTCCTCTAAGATAATATTATCTTTATTTTACATCATATTAGTTAAACGTAGATTAAACTGTGCAAATTTTTACTTTGAAATTAACACAGCCGAATAATTTCATTGTCGTGGGGAGCTAAACACCCTTCACTAGCAATTATTTTTAATTTTTATGTTCTTTTTTTTTTTTTTTTTTTTTTTTTTTTGTTCATCTCTGAAAGTTGGTTGTAAAATAAACTTCATAAACGACCTCCCTGATTCAACCGCAATCTGAAATGGGCACTTTTACTGATGACATAGCAACAATGTTCTGTTCTACACATATAGTTAAATCGAACACGGATAAAAAAAACAAAAAAAAACTTTTGTTCACCTCAAACAAGACACAATGTGTCACTGAAACCTAAAAGGCTACAGGGAATTAACGGCATGATAGGTGGGAAGTTGGGCATTGAGATGCACAAGTTATTAGAGTAGAACACCCTATGATATCTAGGGACCTCTACAGTGAAAGGGTGAGATTTCGCTGACCAATGAGTTGATTGGGAGTGTTTATGTAAAGGGAGCATTAGTACAGAACACGTGTAGGAGTACATTTTTTTAAAGGTATTTGTAAAACGAGTGCAGAGATGCAGCATTGCAGTGATGGGACAGAGACTAGAGCTGGTTAGATAGCGTGGAACCTATTAGATTAGAGACTGTTTTTTTTTGGGGGGGGGCTCATGCAAAAGGGAGAGACTGTTGTTTGGTGCACTAGCCCAGATATGACACCAATATTCTATGCATAGGTGAATGAGGGTCTATAGAACTATAAGATGCTGGCAAGTATGAGGAGTTTTCTAGATTGGTAAATGGAGCCCACTTCCCTTGTAGCAGCCTCGGCCATTTCTACTATGTATTTGTTCCAGTTCATGTTATCTGCGAATGTTAGACTGAGGAGTTTGAACTCTCAGAAGAAAATAACCCATAGTCTGCTTGTAGAATAGGGCCATAAAGGAATGGTTACATTTAATGCTACCAAGACAAAGCATCTTTCCTTTAACAATTATAAGGAACCTTTCTAATCACTGATTGCTATGACTCATAGTACCGTTTCCAGGAATCTAGCGTTTAAACTTCTTGATCTAACGTTCATTCGCACTATGATTTGGAATATCCAAGATGCTAAGTTTGCAAAGAAGGTGGACTCTCTTTACCAGGCTAGTAAACTTTTCTCAGTATCCTGTGTCTCTCTAAAACTACTATTTGCTGGTACATGGAATATTGTTTAATCACAAATGAAACTAGTATTACTGTGTGTCTGACTTTGTTCTTTCACAACCACCACTATTTTAAGCTGCTGCATTTTTTCTTTTTCTCTTTTTCCACTTCCTTTTTCTTTTTCCTTTTATTCTTTCTTATTTCCTCCTTTCCTTTTATCTCGTTTTCATATTAGATATAGCAGAATAGAATAGAATTTCATTTACGTAAGTTCCAATGCACCATTGCTTAGAGTTATTTTTTGAGTCGCTCCAAGACTTCTTCATTCTGTTTTTTCCTCGGCTACATCAAATTCAACCTGAGTTTTGTTCAATATGTCTGTAATACCGCAGGCGTTCGCCACGCAGTGCTTACTTGAACATGGCCTCCTTCATCTTCAATAGCAGGGAGCTAAAGCAGTCATGAAGAAAGACACACTACAAATCCGCCAAACCAAAGCCTTTCTCATTTTTCTCCGCCATCAGAAGCACCGAATTAGTGTACAGCATTCATTTGAATGTAACACTACACTGCAGACATAGCTGTTGAAAACGTGATTCAAGTTGTATTTGAACTGAAGCGGACCTAAAATACACCAAACATTGATGTTATTATTATTTTTTTTTCCTTTCTCTTTGCAAAACTCAATTATATTCCCCAAAGTCAAATATAATAATTTTCATTCATAAAACAACTAAACCAAACCAAACTCCCTGATTAAATATTTGAAGATATAAAGAACTTGAAACATAAAATCTTGACTTTTAAATTACTGGATTCAGCATTAAATAAGCCGAAAAAGGGTTGATATGCCGTAAAACGAAACCAAACAACCAAATCTTTGTTTGAAGTGTTGCCAGAAAACCTCCATCCGAAAGTCACATGGTTTCATCGAGTAATGTTCTGCTGTCATCTCTGACCCTTAGGTGTCGTTCAAACTTTTTCACTCCAACAACGAGCCTCATTATGTAACACCGAGCGTTTTATCTACTGTTTCTATTTCGTTCAGTTGAAAAGTTATTCTGTGTGTTGAAATAATCACACAGACTCAAGGCTACAATAGAACGATGTTTTGCATGTTTTCATTGTTATATTCAAGTAAAGTGAAACTGACATGGTTTAGTAGTTTGATTGGTTCTTTTGTGCACTGGAACAAGGGACTTTTTAGATTTCTTTCTTCTTCATTGTGTCTTGATGTTTAGCCGTTTGACATTTCAAATCTCATCTCTGTACTCGGCAAACTGTATATTCTTTTTAATCTCATCTTGTTTAATATATCGTCTCCCGCCCACATCAGTCGATCGGGCACAAGACTTATTGCAGCCATCTTCGTTTATCTATATAATAATACGCTAAAGCATTTAATGTTCGTCTGTACGTTATTACTTTCCACACACATTTAAAAAAAAAATGGGATCGTCCGATCAGTAGAAATGGTGATTAGTGATTAATAATGTTGCTAAGGTAAAAATTATGATTTACCTCTGTCAAATCATTCAGGGCTTCAAATTTTGTTGTAACTTACACAGTTGAATATCATAAAAACTAAAAAAAAAAATCCTTAAAATTTGAGCACATTATTATTATTGGCTCACACGAAGCTTTCACACAAGTCAACAAACGATCTGATTGGAGACCTGTGGTGTTCTCTGGAAGCTGAGTGACAACAAGTCTCCCCAGACGTCCAGCTCTCTCCATCTCCTTCGATAGCATTTGCAAATAAATTTGCATCATCGCAACAGCCTCTTACCATTGATTTTTCGCTGGCAGTGGCCATTGGTTTATACTGGAATTTGAGTGGCACTAAGCCTCTCCAAGATCCCAGTTCTCTTCGCGCTTGTCCAGTTGTTGTTATTATTATTATTATTATTATTATTATTATTATTATTATTATTTATTTATTTATCACTTTATCACTATATCACCAGTACAAACAATGGGAAATTAAGTTTTAAAAAAGATCATTTTTGGAATCAGAAATAAGACTCAACTTTTTCCAATACCGATTTTGATACCCTCACCCCAAATTCTGATTATTCTGATTCTGGATAATAGTTTCCAATGTCAGTCTAGACATTGACAGAACAACAACCGCTTGGAGTTAAATGCTGAATTTTAAAGATTTATTAATTTTTATGAGGTCCATCTATGGTGCAAGTTACAAAAAAAAAAAAAAATCTGGGGACATGGGTGTCAAAACCCAAAATTGCTGGATAAAATGAATTGTTCCAAAATCAAATGATATCCCATCAACTAAAACAGTAAAAATTTTGAATAAATAGATTTTTAAAAAAGTAACATTTTATTAAAAAGTGTATTTGAAGGCTTACAATGCAGGAATTGTCGTTGTGAGCAAATAAATAAATAAATAATTCAATAATATTTTTTATTTACCTGATTGTTTTTTGTTTTTTTTTCAACTGTGGATGGTATTTATTCCATAGGTCCTTTCGAGTGTATAACTCATCTTCAGGTGAATTCAACAGCCACTTTACAATTGAAAGCCTAGAGAGTGGATATGTTTCCCCACTGAAGATGAGTTATACACTCGAAAGGACCTATGCAATAAATACCATTCGAAGTTGAAAAAAAAATGAAAGAAAAATAAACCAATCAGGTGAATAAAAAATATTATTGAATCATTTATTATTTATTTATTCATCTGCTCATAACTATTGTACATTCCTGCATTGTAAGCCTTCAAAAAACACCTTTTATCCATTAAGCAACGCTTCAAGCAAACCACGCCATACTTCTAACATTTTATTGCTTTTAAGAATATTTAGCTGACAATTATTTTTATAGTAAGAAAACAGGATATTGTGTCATATGGCTACAATTTTTAAATATAAAAGAAATATATTCAATTACTTTATTAAAAAAATATTCAGATGACAAATTCTTCTTTTTACAGAAGAATGTCATTTTTCTTAATAATAGTAACTCTGAGAAACATTTTTTTATTTCAAAAGGAATAATTATAATAATATTTCAAAAAGAATAATAATAATACAATAATTATATATAATATTTCAAAAGGAATAATTATAATAAATTTTATTTCAAAAGGAATAGTAATAATAATAATAAATTATAGATTGATGTAGAAAGCACCATGGAATTTCCATGGATCCCACTATATTTCATAATATTTCAGTTCCACTCAGTATTCCATCGAAACTGCTAAGTCAACAACTTGAGATATTTATTATTATAATAATATTGATTATGTCTGTCTGTACGTCGGAGCACTCAAACTGCTGAATATAGAAATTTAACTTTACCAGATTAATCTTTCTTGTGTGTGTATATATATATATATATATATATATATATATATATACTAGCAGGCCGCCCGGCGTTGCCCGGTCACAAAATATTATATTTTAATTAGTGCAGAATTGTATTGCTTTTAGCCATCTTGAATTTCTCCTTGCTGCTGAACTTAAGCAATTTCAGGTCAGGAAAAAATGTAATTGGAGATTGTGCAACACTTGCTTTATTATGAACTTTGATTGCATATCTACTTAAAAAACATTTGGGGGGGGAGAATATTCTTTGTCTTTTGAGATGAAAATAAGTCAATCAAATAAAACATTTGATGGAACAAACAATGCAAAGAATTGGCAACAATATCCGAATATTACACACGGTAATATGCTTCTTAAGATATGGGTAGATTCAAATTTGTCCGGTTATTTAAATATGATTTATAATGTTTAACCTCGGGTGCACTTATCATCCTGGTCAGTGAGCATGAAAAATGCTAAGTGACTGGAAACATTCAATGACCACCACATAGCATCTTTCAAGTCTGATGGTAACTCTTTCTCTCAAAGAAACCCAATATGTCTGCACACCAAAATTAACTTTCTCTGACAAGTCATCCTCATGAGACGTCTGTGCTGGCTGGACCATGTCCTTTGCCGTAAACCACAAGAATTCATCTATGACGCAATCACCTCAGCTTCTCTACAGAGTTGGAAAAAAGCGATGTGAGAGAAAAAAAAATATTGTTGATGATGACCTGAAATCCAACCTGGGCATTCTGTATCTATAGAGTTTGCTGTTGGAATAATTAGCGGCTACAGCCCCCCCCTCCTTATTGACTTCAAATCGTCATGCTTGGTCGGCCTTCATGAAGGATGCAGTAGCAAGGGTGAATAAAGCAGACTCAACCCATTCCAGGTGGATGCTGTTTCAAAGAAAGATAGGACATTATCAAATGAAAATGTTAAATATCCAAGTCAGATGTACAGAAAAAGTCGTCTCTCAGAACTAGGTGCACTTGGATTGGGCACCCACCTGACTCAAAAAAAAAAAAAAAAAAAAAAAAAAAAAAGAAACAAATATGGTAGATCGTCAAAAATAAAATTGTTGATTGAAAATGTTAAATATTTTAGACAGGGGTACTGAAAGGTCATTTAAAAGAAATAGGTGCACTAAGCATAAACACACACCTAGCTAGAAGGAAACAACATAACAAGATTGTCAAAAATAAAATAATCGTTCATTGAAATTACCTGAAATAAATTATTGTTAGAAGGACCCCCCTCTGTTGCCTAATAAAGACTCTGGGAGTATGGCTACATTGACTAGTGAAGTCCCACAGTGAGCTTTTGCAAGGGTTCCTATTTACAATGCCTCCCCACGGGACAGTTAGACACCAGGGTCGTTTTTTAACGTGGAGAAAAGGAACAAAAATAAAAATTGTCTCAGTCGTGAAGGATTTCTCCTCCACTGACAGAGAACAAGAAATTGAAGTGGAGCATCTGAAGAACAGATACTACACTGTGATCTTGTCCCGAAGGACGGTATAAATGTTCTAAAATTGATATTAGTAGTTGGTTAGTGATTTGAACTAGAGAAAATTCACCCATTAAATACCTCATTAACCCATCAAATCCCTTCACCATAACCGACAATAAAGATATATCATATTTTCATATATCAATATATGGTCATTCTTTTATGCACAGCAGAAATATCACAAAACTATCAGGTTGCCTGGCATTGCCCGGTTGTAAATTATGCTTAAATATATTTTAATTTATACAGATTGCATATTTATTATTATCTTGTATTCAATACATAGAAGTGATTTCAAAAGTAAAAACAATTATGACTTGGGTGCCATTAGCTAGAATTGAAACCAAAACATTTAGCGCTCCAGCCTTAGTCGTTACTGTGTGTGCTATCATCAAATGGATAAGAAATAGTTAAAAATGAACTGACTTTAACAGATAAATGTATATTTGTATATGCACACAAGAGTACTTTCAGTCGACTTACACCTGCCAAGTTCCAATTTTTCTTTCAATTTTGACCCCTTAGCATCTATTTTTACTGGCTAAGACCAAATCAAATTTGTTCCATGGGTCCAAATACCCTATATCTCAAGTTTCAAGTCTGTAGACTAAAAATTGGCAGAGGAATTTGGTAAAGACCATTCATCAGACAAACAAGGTCATTTTATAGACTTTGTATATATATATATATATAATATATATTTATTATCGTTCTATCTGCTTGATTACCGAATTATGTTAACAATTTGACAATTTCATCAGACTTCATAGAAATATTTAATGAGGAAAAAAGAGTATTAGAAAAAGCACAAAAACTCCAATCAGAGAACAACAACAGTAGCAGTCAAATTTAAAAAAAAATATTAAGAGGGGATGAGGGATGGGTGGGAGGTTAAAATATTAAACCAGATACAGATAGAAATAGAGAGGGGGGGAAAAAGGGGAAAAGAAAGACGTGAGATGGGTAAAACGTTCATCATTAATTACATTGAACCTCATTCTTCAAATACTTTAAATATTTTAAATAAGAAAAATAGATCTAGAAAAGTCATTTGGTTTACTCCCCCCTTCAATATAATGGTCAAAACCAAACTGGGCAAAAAATTCTTTCAACTTATAAACACCCACTTCCCACCTAATCACACACTACACAAAATATTTAATAAAAACACAATTAAACTAGGCTACAACTGTACTGATAACTTAGAAAAGATAATTAAAAAACATAATAAGAAGATACTTAACAAAGACAAAAATACAAAAAAAAACAATGACTAATAATTGCCATTGCATCAACAGATCGAAATGCCCACTTAATAAACAATGTCTACAAACAGAGGTGGTGTATAATGCTACACTTGTCCCCAGCAGAAAACCCAAACGACAAAATATATTATATTGGTCTGTCTGGCACCTCTTTTAAAGAGAGATTTAGAGTGCATAAATGCTCTTTTATAAACCCCAACCACCTAAACAAACCTCACTTACTACCCACTATCTACATCTAACCCAAAACAACCCCACATCAACTATTAATTGGGAAATCCTTAAATTCTCCATGCTTTCTCTGTCTAAGTGAAAACTTTTTTATCACCAATATTAAAAAGAGATAAATTACTAAATAGAAAAAATGAAACTACCATAAACTGTCGCACTACAAATCCCACTTTCTTAGCAACTTTACACTTTTCTGAAACATCCCTCATACGACTTTATTAAATCTGACAAATCATACATCTGTCCCATACAACTAATTATAGTAACATTTGCATACATAAATCCCCATGTCTCACTTTTCCTATACCCTATCCTATCTTACCCTTTCGCCCGAACCTCCCCCCTAAATCCAACAAAATTACCTATATCTTCAATATTATCAATTTCAATTCGACTTAACTTTTTACCCACCATACAATTGTCTGGTAACATGTGTCTATTGTCCTTTTTAGTTAAATTTACCCACCCAACCCCAACATACTCCACACACAATTTCCCCATTCATGCCCCTCTTTTAAAAAAAATTTTTTTTAGAAGCTGCTATTTATATGCGCATACATTGGACTATGTATGCATATATGTGTCTTTGTTGGTAAACTGTTGTACATGTAATTATATAAGTTTGTGTCTGCACATATGTGTACTTGTAGAGATTGTACAGTTATACAGATACACGTCTTGTGTGTGTGTATATATATATATATATGCGTGTGTGTGTGTGTGTGTGTGTGTGCATATTTGAATATGTATATTTTCCCATATAACTGTGGGCATAAACTAGTACATAGTGTGTTAAACTCAAATACCTCAATCTAAAGTGGTAACTAAAGTGTTCAATTTCCATAAAACTACCTAGATCCCTACCCAAATCTTATAATTAAACCTAGGATCATTATTCCGCTTAACTACTAATCATATAATCATTTAAACTCCATACTCAATTTCTGCCTGTTAAGAATATAGCCTAATATACGTGATATTTTTAATTAATTATGTAATTCCTCTATTTATTTATTTTGGCTTACCTCATTTCTTCCTACTGTCCTATTTCTTTACTTATCATTTCATTTATCTCCTTCCTCCCATGCCCTCATATCTTATACCATATTTTATTTTACTTTATATTTTATACCACTATCTACCTTACATCCTTTATTCATTCACTTATCTATTTAATAATTTACACATTTATCTATGCAGGTATCTATCCCCCCCCCCGCTCTTACTTTCTAATTACTATTCGTTTATCTTTTTACTATTCTTTATTATTATTCTTCATATCATCTTACATGATTTTTTACACACATACATATATATGTATACTTATGTATGTATGTATGTATGTATGTATATATATGTGTGTGTGTGTGTGTTTCCTTTTCAGATTAATTATGTTTTTAACTCATTTCAAAGTGTTTTTTAACATGTTTTATTAACTGTTTGCTCGTATTATAAGCTCTATCTTCTATTTGGTTTTATCGAGCTTTTACATATGACTGAGATAACTTTATAAATATTATTTCTTTAATATTTATAATATACTTTAATTTTACCATCTTGGATCATTTTGGTAAATTTAATTGTAATTTTTATTTTATATATATGTATACCTATGTATGTATGTACTTGCATATTGTGATTGTTCATAGAAATACCCTCCAACCTCCAGAGGAAGTCAACTCAGTGGAATTTGCTCAATTTGTATGTCACATCTGCTTCAAGATGTGCAAATCTGCAGCGGGAGTGCAGAGTCATCTGAGATTGCATGGACGACAAGATTGGGAGAACTCAATGTGACAGTGATCATCTTGAAAGATGTAGCAATCATCACACACACACACACACACACACACACACACACACACACACACACACACACACACACACACACACACATATGAACTACTGTTACTACTGTATTTATTTACTTATTTTTACTAACTTTTGATTACTTATTTAATCTTCACATTTATGTGTATGTATGTGTTTATGTATTTATGTATGTATATGTATGTGTGTTTGTATGTGTTATGTATATGTATGTGTGTATTCTTGTGTACATATATATGTATATATATGTGTGTGCATGTTTGTGTGTATATATATATATATATATATATATATATATATATATATATATATGATACATTTGACTCTAAATATATATTACTTCAAACTAGCGTAACAAACCAGGTAATTACCCTCAAAAACATCATCTCAGCCCCCACGACTCTTTTATATCTAAACTTAACCGAACTATTAAGACTTCTGACTCATTATGATTTAACCCTTACTTTCATAACTTCTAAACCCCTTGACCCCCCCTCCTATATCGGCCCAACCCCAGTTAGACTTCTAAAGATTCAACTAACCATATAATTAGGAATATAACTTAACCTACATTTTGAATACTCTCAACTAATTAATAACTTTTACTTTGATGTATATCAATATATATATATATATATATATACTAGCATGGGTCCCCGGCGTTGCCCAGGTATTTGAAGGTGTATGTTGAGCAAAAAAAAAAAAAAAAGCGGTCAATTTTTTTTAAATTTGACCCCTTAAAAATTATTGTTTTGGGCTCAAATCAAGTTATTGAGTTAGATCCATGTCGAAGGAACCTATATCTAAAATTTCAAGTGTGTAGACCCAAAATTGTTGGAGGAGTTTGGTAGAGTTCTCAAAGGTCAAATCGTTGAACTTTGACCCCTTAACAGCCAAATTTTTGGCCGACAACAGATCACATAGATTTTCCCAAATATCAGTACTCTGTATATCAAATTTCGAGTCTGTAGACTAAAAATTGACAGTTATTGCGTAGGGAAATGTGCACACACACAGACACGTTCATTTATATATATATATATATATATATATATATATATATATATATATATATATATATATATATATATATATATATACTAGCAGGGGTGCCCGGCGTTGCTCGGGTGTTTGGAGGTGTATGCTGTGCAAAAAAAGCAAAAAAACAAAAAAAATGGTTAATTTTTTAAAACTTTGACCCCTTAAATTTTATAGTTTCGGGCTCAAATCACTTTATTAAGTTAGATCCAGGTTCAAGGAACCTATATCTAAAATATCAAGTGTCTCGACCCAAAATTGTCGGAGGAGTTTGGTAGAGTTCTTAAAGGTCAAATCGTTGAAATTTGACTCCTTAACAGCCAAATTTCTGGCTGACACCCGTCACGTCGATTTTCCCAAATCTCAGTATCCGGTATTTCAAATTTCGAGTCTATAGACTAAAAATTGACAGAGTTATTGCGTAGGGAAATGTACACAGACAGACAGACACACAGACAGACAGACAGACAGATACGTTCACTTTTATAGATATATAGATATATATATATAGAATTGATATGTAGTTTGCTTGAAACATTGTGTGGATAGATATGTAGTAGAGATTTAGAAGGCTAGCCTTCTAAATCTCTGCGACATACGTATATATATATATATATATATATATATATATACAGTGATGATCATATTTATTGGCACGGTAAAATAAAAGTTAAATTTTGTCTAATAAATTCTAAAAAAGGGATTAAATTAAAGAAAATAACAAAGTATATTATGTATTTTTAACTGGCCTTTCCGATGCAGCAATCGGATTTTAGAAAAAATAAATAACAAAGGAACAACAAACATAATTGCAAAAAACCCTTGTTCAAAATTATTGGCACGATTTATTTAATAATCAATTGTATAGCCTTTGGCCTTGATTACCTTCCTCAGTCGCTTTTCATAGTTTACAACCAAGTTGTTGCACTCTTCAGTAGTAATTTTAGCCCACTCTTCCTGACAATAATCCTCCAATTGAATAAGATTCTTAGGCTTCCTTTGCATTACCCTCAATTTTAATGTTCTCCATAAATTTTCAATTGGATTAAGGTCTGGGCTTTGTGATGGCCACTCCAAAACATTAATATGATTGTCCTCAAGCCATTTCTTAGTTTAGCCGAATGCTTTGGGTCATTATCTTGCATGAACCACCAACGACGACCAAGTGAGAGCTCTTTAGCAGAGTCTTTCAGGTTTTCATCCAATATTTTAACATAATCTTCTTTTTTTATGCTACCTGTGACCTTAACAAGTCGCCCTGGTCCAGAGGCAGCAAAGGATCCCCAAAACATCAAACTGCCTCCACCGTGCTTCACTGTGGGTATGGTGTTCTTAGGCAGGAAAGCTTCACCAGATTTTCTGTAAATATAAGACACTTTATTATGGCCAAATAACTCTATTTTCGTTTCGTCAGTCCATAGAACACGTTTCCAGAATGCAACATCTTTATCAATATGACGTTTTGCAAAGGCTAGCCTTGCTTTCAGGTGCATAGGCTTCAATAAGGGAGTCTTTCTCGGACGACATGCTTTTAAACCAGCTCTCTTCAAAACTCTACCAACTGTATGTCGAGATACATTCACTCCAGAGGTGCTCTGTTCATCAATCTCCCCAACAGAGATCCTTGGGTTTTGTTTTACTTGTCGAACAATTTTCCGTTCATCTCTTGGGGAAAGAATCCTTTTTCTCCCTCTACCCTCTAAACTCATAACGTGGCCTTGCGATTTGAACTTGTTTATTATGGCTCTAACAGTGGATTTGGGAAGGTTTAGCTTCTTTGAAATCTTATCATAGCCCTCCCCATTGGTATGGCATGCTACAACAAGCTTCCTGACGTCTTCGCTGTGTTCCTTAGTTTTAACCATGGCGATTGAAAATTATAATTTAGTCACTTATAATAGTTTAAATAAATCGCTATCTAAAAATTATCTGAAAAAAATTATTCACTGAATTAGCGTTAAACAAGCATAATATGGCTATAAAAAAGTTCAGAAAGCACGTAAACCGGAAATTGATTGATATTATACTGATACTAAAAGAAAAACAAAGCCGTGCCAATAATTTTGAACAAGGGTTTTTTGCAATTATGTTTGTTGTTCCTTTGTTATTTATTTTTTCTAAAATCCGATTGCTGCATCGGAAAGGCCAGTTAAAAATACATAATATACTTTGTTATTTTCTTTAATTTAATCCCTTTTTTAGAATTTATTAGACAAAATTTAACTTTTATTTTACCGTGCCAATAAATATGATCATCACTGTATATATATATATATACATATGCATATTTTAACTACTTTATTTATTCAATTCATCCCTATCTTTACCTTCGTTATTTTTTACTATTCTTATTTTTATTTATATGACCATATATGCTTGCCTTAGTATGTTCATGTATATGTGTGTACATATTTGTATACTTGGCACATTTTATATGTATATGTGTGTATGTGCACATTTATACCAATTTCTAACCCACTAAACTCTGATACATTTGACCCTAAATATCGAGTACCTCAAACAAAAGTATTAAACCTGGTAATTACCTCCCAATACACAATCCTAGACCTCCCCCACTCCTTTTTTATATCTAAACCTACCTGAACTTTTAGGACTTCTGGATCATTATGACTTACCCCTTACCCACTTAACTTTTAAATATCCAGATCCCCCCTTTCTATTCGATCAACCCTATATAGACTCCCAAATATTAAACCAACCATGTTTTTAGGAATATAACTTAAATTACATTAAGTATAATTAATACTCCTTACTTATATATTTTATTTGCTGTTATATTATTATTCAGCCCAGCTATCCTCATGCCCTATGTATTGTTCATAACTTTATGTGCATATATATATATATATATATATATATATATATATATATATATATATATATATATTTAAATAAATGTTTAGAGGTACAGAATTTATATATAGTTTTAAAAATAGTAAGTGGAAGTTTCTCGAGAGCTCTTTCGGCTATCATCTCGTCAGGAGAAAATCGATAGCGTACAAAATAATATTGTGTCGAAAAATAAAGAGTTCTAATGAGGAACTTATTAAATGTGCCAAAAGTACGGGGACACTAAAATAAATTTATTAACGTTTAAAAACGATTAAAATATTGGCACAACGACGGAAGAAAAAAAAAAAGTGGGAGAAAAGATTCAAAGTTCCCCAAAGAGAAACAATGCGTTGGATGTTTCTTTTTTGCTGGCACAAAGAAGGTTGACGCACCGCAATAGAGACAGACTCCAAAATCTTTAAATGGTTTTTGGAGTCCGCTCTATGTAGCACTTCGAACCAATTTATTTTATATCTATCGGCACAGCACGGGTTGTCAACCAAATGCTGGCCAATAGCAGAGTCCAAGGCTGCAGAAGGGGGAGACCACCAGACCCCATCCTCCCTTGTCTGATCGTTGATGGAACATGCTGGTTTATACGAGTCAAAAGGTGCAAGGATGTTCGCCCAACATAACAAGCATCGCACTGGCATTTAAATTGATATACAATATTACTGTTTTGGATGTAAGGCAAACTATCCTTGCGAAAAGACTGAAAAGCGGGGTTCTTAACATATACCAAATGCAAGTACACAGAATTAAAGCAGTCGTAAATACTTCTGCGAATCTGTTTGGAAAGTCTATTACTCTTTTCCCCAATCCACGGTAATTTCAAATAAACCGGGCATTTCAAGGGTCCAAACTTTTTAGGGGATTTAAAATCCGCAACATTTTTAAAAATACAGTCATCAATAAGGTCAACAGGATAACCATTATTGATGAATATTTCCCTGATCTTATCGAGTTCGGCGTCTAATCTGTTAGGCGAACAAATCATGAGGGCTCTATGTACCAAAGTATTAATTAGGCCGACCTTACGTGATTTTGGTACAAAAAAAAAAAAGCAATAAACAAAAATGATTTTATCATTATATTCGACACTTCAAAGTTTTCGAAAATTTCTCAATTAAATTTTACTTTTAAAAAGTGTCTTCAAAAAGTGTGTAACCATCTTTTACTTTATGTATGTATGTATATATATATATATATATATATATATATATATTAGAAAGTTTGACCCATGTCCAGGTAACCTACATCTAAAGTTTCAAAATTGTCGGAGGAGTTTGGTAGAGTCTGCAGAGGTCAACTATTTCCACTTTGACCTCTTGGCAGCCAAATTTTCGCCCGAAAGCTGATTAAAAAGCTTGTTGCATGTCTGAATACCCTTTATGTAAAGTTTCAAATGTTTAGACTCAAAGTTGGCTGAATAGATTGCTAGACACCGCAAAGGTCAATTTTTTTTTTTTTTTAACTTTAACTCCTTGGCAGCCAAAATTTCGGCCCAAAATCGATTAATAAGCTTTCCCTATATCTGAATACACTTTATGTAAAATTTCAAATGTTTAAACCAAAAATTGACTGAGTAATTCGGTAGAGGCTGCAGAAGTCTTCTTTTTTTAACTGAGCCCAATTTTGACCCCTTAACATTTATTGTGTTGGGCTCAAATCAAATTAAAAAGTTTGGTCCATGTCCAAGTAACCTACATCTAAAATTTCAAGTGTTCATACCCAAAATTGGTGGAAGAGTTTGGTAGAGTTTTCAAAGGACTAATCGTTGAACTTTGACTCGTTGACAGCCAAATTTCTGGCCAGACACTGATTAAAAAGATTTTCCCAAATCTCAATACCCCTTATGTCAAATCTCGAGTCTGTAGACTGAAAATTGACGGAGTAGTTTTGTAAGGAAATGTACAGACACATACACAAACAATTTCACTTTTATAGATATACTAGCATTGAGTGACCGGCGTTGAGCAAAAAAAAAAAAAAAAAAAAAAAGGTCAATTTTTTTAAATTTTGACCCCTATTATGACCCCTTAAATTTATTGTTTTGGGCTCAAATCAAGTTATTAAGTTAGATCCATGTCCAAGGAACCTATATCTAAAATTTCAAGTGTTTAGACCCAAAATTGTCAGAGGAGTTTGGTAGAGTTCTCAAAGGGCAAATCGTCGAACTTTGACCCCTTAACAGCAAAATTTCTGAGCGAAACCGGATCACAAAGATTTTCCCAAATCTCAGTACCCTGTATATCAAATTTCGAGTCTGTAGACTAGAAATTGACAGTTATTGCGAAGGAAAATGTACACAGACAGACACACAGACACGTTCACTTTTATAGATATATAGATAGATTTCTCTATCTCATACCTATTATATTTATACAATTACTTTGCTAATCTTATTTTCATTTATTATTTCTATTATTATTATAATAATATCTATCTACATGTTTATAGTTTTATATCTTATATGCAAATACATTGCTTCCATTCATAACTTGAACTTTTAATTATTTATTAATTTATCTCATTAATTATAAATCGATGCAGTTAATCCTTACTTTTAAATAAATGAACTGAAGTTGGATGTAAGTAAACTTCTTTTGAGAGGACGCATCTTAGTTCTTGCACTCCGCCCCAAATCGCAGTGCTAACTAACGTGTCAGACTCCCCATGACATGTATTCTTTTTTTTCTTTCCTTTTTATTTCTCATCCCTTTCTTTCTCTCTCTACTTCTGCTTCAACGTTTTACCCATCTCAGGTCCTTTCTTTTCACCCTTTTTCTCTCTCTCCCCCCCTCCTCTGTCTATTCCTATCTGTGTCCAGTTTAATATTTTAACCTCCCCATCGCCCCTTATCACCTCTCATTGTTTTTTTCTTTTTCTTTTTTTAAATTTGACTGCTGCTGTTCTCTGATTGGAGTGTTTTTGTGCTTTTTCTAATAGTTTTTTATCTCATTATCTATCTATCTATCTATCTATCTATATCTATACTTCTATAAATTCGTTTTTCTTTTGTGTGTATTGATATTCATATTAAAAACCCGCTTTTCTATTTATAATATTATCTATAAGAAAATACAATTTTCTTATATATGGGCTGTGGGATTGCATTCACTAGCAAAAGATCTAGCTAATTTGCATATTCTTTTAAACATTCATTTTAATTAATTCCCTATTAGTTTTTTCGGTTTTCTTATGGGATGATTATCTTTAGTTAACTACTAGACTACCAGTGACCCGTTGGGTCAGTATGTTATATTAGCTATGGAATTCATGTATGAGCGTGACACTTGTGACGTAAAAAAATATTTTTTTTTTTTGACATAACAGAAACATTTCTATGAAAGTATATTAAAATGAAAAATCATGGACGGATCACACAAACATGAAAAAAAAAATCCTCCCTATTCGTGTAAAGTTATCTGTTTTCCGAATAATCGCTCAAAAATCGAAAATTAAACATGATTTTCCTACGAATCGAACGCCGATGAAAGTAATTTAGCAGCAAAAACGCACATGAACCTACCGATGAGAAATATAAGAATGAAAAATCCATATTGGAATCCTTCAACCAAGTTATAGAAACTTAAAATCTAAAAAAAAAATAATTAATAAAACCTGAAGCAAAAAAATAAAACCTAAATAAATAAAATAAAATAAAACTAATATTGAAACAGATTAGTAAATGTGTCAACAAATTCACCGTTCTCAAACAGCTATTTTGTATCTAGAAATGTAAACAAAAAATAAAAAAGAAGGAAGGAAGGAAAAGGGACGGATAGAGAGTAGTAGTAGTAGTAGTAGTAGTCTTGGTTTTACTACAATTGTTCTTATGTTTGTCAATGGGTTAAAGTTGTTTAGTTGTAAGAAAATAGCGACAATATAGTTGTAATAAAGAATAGTTGCAAAACACCTCCACTCTTCCCATGTTAAATAATAATTTTGAAATAATAACATTAATATTTCAATGCACAGGTCAAAATCTGCAAAAGAAGCGATTTGTGCTTATTTGTTTACGTTGTTATGGGTTAATGTTTATGTGCATGCGCAAGCGGATGGCGTAAACCAGAGAGTGGGTTACATCACTTGTTACAAGGTCATTTGAGTTTTATAATTATATAGATTACGTGTAATTATATTCATGCTGATATTCTACTTGATTTATATTTGCATAAAAAGTTTATAGTAAACACAAAATTGTTTCCATATGTAATTATGCATACGTATATATTTTTGTTTAATCTATCTATCTATAAAAGTGAACGTGTCTGTGTGTGTGTGTGTACATTTCCCTACGCAATAACTTTGTCAATTTTAAGTCTACAGACTCAAAATTTGATATACAGGGTACTGAGATTTGGGAAAATGTTTGTGATCGGTTTGTGATCGGTTTCAGATATTTGACTGTTAAGGGGTCAAAGTTCGACGATTTGACCTTTGAGAACTGTACCAAACTCCTCTGACAATTTTGGGGCTAAACACTTGAAATTTTAGATATAAGTTCCTTCGACATGGATCTAACTTGATAACTGTATTTGAGCCCAAAACAGTAAATGTTAAGGGGGTCATAATAGGGGTCAAAGTTAAAAAAATTGACCGCTCTTTTTTTTTTTTTTTTTTTTTTTTTTTTTTTTTTGCTCAACATACACCTAAAAACACCCGGGCAACACCAGGCATAAATGCTAGTAATTAAATATTTCTGTGAAGTCTGAAATTAACATGATTCGGTAATCGAAACATGTGTAACTAAGCTGATTAGTTTCGTTTCCACACATTTTCAATCACTTTCTCTCCTTGTACATATATATATATATATATATATATATATATATATATATATATATATATATATATATTTCCACTTTTCAGAGGAGAAGATACGAAGGTCTTTCTGATCGTCATGGTATATTTTATTTCCTCAATCATCTCTATCTTTCATGAAGATGCCCCCCGAAAATAGGGACGAAACGTTGAAAATTTCCTAAACGCCTACAGGTTTTTCTTCCTTCTCCCATATATATATATATATATATATTAAATTGTGATTCAATGAATTTCTAAAAACTCTCATTGAAATGAAATGAAGTGGTTGAGTTTCATATAAAAGGATTTTTATTATTCTAAGCATATAGATCCAGCTTGCTTGGTAAAATCCATGTTATGCGTTCTTTACATCCGTTTGGTAATAAGGTCCAAGTTATTTATTGGGTAATCCGCATAGCTGTGTAGATATCCGAATCGGGCAAGTGCTTGTATAAATTTGTTTGTGGATCTAAAAAACTTTCATATCCTTTTTCTGCAAATCCTCCTGCTACAGGACTTCTGATAAATTTATTGTTTTGACTTTGACTTTCCATGTCTCACTGACTTTAGCAAATAGGGTGCATACCTTTATAAGTATTTGCTAATATTTATAACGTATGCACCCTATTTGCGAAATATGTATAAATGTCTCCCTCATGATCGTCATCTTTTCTGAGTCTCCGTATTATATGTCCCCGTTAATATGTCCCCGCTACACAACATATCGTTGATTTGGTGCTGTAGTCCCTGTTAATGTGCCCCCAATGAAAAGGGCAAGTGCTTGTATAAATTTGTTTGCGGGTCCAGCGATATCGCTGGACCCGCAAACAAATTTATACAAGCACTTGCCCGATCGATTCGGATATCTACACAGCTATGAGGATTACCCAATATATAACTTGGACCTTATTATCAAACGGATGTAAAGAACGTATAACATGGATTTTACCAAGCAAGCTGGATCTAAAAAAACTTTCATATCCTTTTTCTGCAAATCCTCCTGCTACAGGACTTCTGATAAATTTATTATTTTGACTTTGACTTTCCATGTCTCACTGACTTTAGCAAATAGGGTGCATACCTTTATAAGTATTTGCTAATATTTTCTCTCCTCTGATGAGATGGTAGACATCGAAACCCTATAGGTTAAGGAGATTAATTTTCTAAAGTATTCTTTGTCTTGCTTAGAATAATAAAAATTCTTTGATATGAAACTCAACCACTTCATTTCATTTTAATGAGAGTTTTTAGAAATTCATTGAATCGCAATCTAATATATATATATATATGGAAAAAGGAAGAAAAACCTGTAGGCGTTTAGGAAATTTTCAACGTTTCATCCCTATTTTCGGGGGACTTCTTCATGAAAGATAGAGATGATTGAGGAAATAAAATATACCATGACGATCAGAAAGACCTTCGTATCTTCCCTTCTGAAAAGTGATAATATATATATATATATATATATATATATATATATATATATAATGTACAAGAAGAGAAAGCGATTGAAAATGTGTGGAAACGAAACTAATAAGTTTTCAAATCCATGTTATGCTCTTTCATCTCCAATTTGCGTAAGATAGATGATAAATTGTAAAAACCGTTTCTTTTTTTGATCTTATCAGAGTTCATAATTAGCGCCAATTGCTCGGGCCCTATGTACTGTTCATAACTTTACGTGCATGTGCATATGTACATCTTCGTAGGGGTTTATCAGGATAAAATTTTACTATTTTGGCCTTTTGTGAAACTAAAGGAGTGGTTTTGGTGTGAAACATGGGCAAAAAGTGCGTTCAGGGGATTACCATTTCTTATATTTCTTTCATGTTTTGCAATTCTTTTTCTTAAATCTCGTTGGGTTTCTCCTACATATATTTGACGGTGTATATTCTGGCGTTAGATGTGAGTTTCTGGAAGGGTGCGGCAGGACAGGGTCGAGAGAGCTGGAGGCCAGGTGTGATGCAAGAGCTGCTGGAAGTGTCGACGTCCTTCTACATACAGTGCTTGTTATTCCAAAATGATCACCCATCTGGTAATGATCATGCTTAATTTCGGTAATCTAATGAGAACTGGTGTGTCAACATGATTATGGTCTGTAATGAGAAATTGAATACATATGTTCGTTTTGTGTGTTCGTGTGTGTGTGTAAATAGGCTAGGCCGTGTGTGTGTGTATGTGTGCGTGTGTGTGTGTGTGTGTATTCGTGTGCCTTTTTTGCATGTATGAATTGTGTACTGGTTATGACGTTAATGATGGCACAATTTTCCTCATCACAAATGCTAGAAAGAGATTTTGCCGCTTTAGTCAAAGGGAGAAATAAACTAATTATCAAGGTTTCATGTATGATATGAAAAGAAACCGGAATCTTAGGGAGATATCAATCATACCAGTTGTTATAGGTGCTACAGGGCTTATGAAGAAGAACCTAAAGTCCTATCTAACTAATATTCCTGGTGAACCAAATGCAAAAGAGATCCAGGCAATTGCACTTAAGGGAACAACGAGGATACTAAAAAGAGCTCTCGGCTGGTTTCAATAAAAAGCAAGGCGATGTTGGCAGCTAGTTTGCCTGCCCCATACCCAACGTTACAATCTTCCAAAAAAAAAAAATTCTGATGAAATTGAGTGTAGGTACACATGTCACTAAAACAAAAAGCATCAGTTTCCTGTTTGTAAAATACATTCATATTAATAAATTTGATTTTTCATTGTCAAAGCTTACCTTTCTCCCCATTCTCCCTCTTTTTATTTCCTTCTTTCTTTTCTATTATTTTCTCTTTCCCTTTCCTCCTTTTTCTTTTCCCCTTTCCTTTTCCCTTTTTACATTTATTTGTTCATTTTCTTTTTCGCTCTTCCTTTCCCTTTTTCTTCTTTCCTTTTATTCTTTCCTCTTTTTCTTTTTTCCTCCTTTTTTCCTATTTCCCTATCCGCTTTCTTTTTTCTTTCGTCTTTTCGTCTTTTCATTTCGTCTTTTCTTTTCCTCCTTTTCCTTTTCACTTTTCCCTTATATTATTTGTTCTCTTTTTCTTTATTAATTTTCTCTTTTATTTAAATATCTTTTCTTTGACTTTTTTTCTATTCTTTCCCCTCCCTCCCTTTTCTTTTCCTTTTATTTTTCATTTCCTTTTTCGCTTTTCCTTTCTCTTTTTCTTGTTTCCTTTTCTTATTTCCTCTTCTCTTTTCCTGTTTTCTTTTTTCTTTTCCATTTTTCTTTTCCATTTTTCTTTCCCTTTTCTCTTTTTGCTTTCCTCTTTCTTTTTTTCTTTTCCTCTTTTCTCTTATATTGTTTGTTCTCTTTTTCTTTATTAATTTTCTCTTTTCTTTTGATATCTTTTCTTTTACTTTTTATACTTTTTTTTTTTATTAAAAAACAACAAAACATCCTACATCTTAAGATATTTGTTTCTATTGTGAGAAAATCATGATTTCGCCAGATTTTTCCACGGCCTTTTTGTTTGTATTCTTGAATTTTCATGTAGCAGCAACAACAAAAAATATATGACCTTGAAATAATGCATTTCTATTGAATTAAAAAAAAAAGCGTCTTCAAGGATATTTTTCTTATTTCTGTGTAGTAAAATATATTTTTGTAAAGAGTTTTGTGATTAGGTCAAACGAACAATGGACTCAAATGACTTTTAAAAAGAGAAAAAAGAAAATAGCCGTCTCTTTAATGTGAAATATAATCTGATTAGAGACAAAAGAAGAGAACATGGCGGTTTCAGATGACTTCGTTTACATAGATTTAATTAAGCCATTATTAATTTGAGTGTATAGTATTTGTCAAAAATGACGGGCATGGTATTATGCTTTGCCAGTGTTTATAATACACTTCTCAACCTATGTACTCCAAAAATCTTTATTATAAGACTTTTTTGGGGCAAATAAATAAAGACAATGTACTTTCTATATAAATTTAAGAACGTGTCTATATTTATATAGTTATATGTAATGGATTTACCCATTAATGGATCATTATGAATTTTGGAACACAACTATTAGGTACAAGGATTCGTAATGTGAGTTATATTTATTATTATAATAAACTACCGGTGACCCGTTTGGTCAGTATGTTATATTAGCTATGGAATTCATGTATGAGCGTTACACTTGTGACATAAAGAAAATAGTTTTTTTTTTTTTTTTGACATAACAGAAACATTTCTATGAAAGTATATTAAAACGAAAAATCACGGACGGATCACTCAAACATGAAAAAAAAATCCTCCCTATTCGTGTAAAGTTACCTATTTTTCCGAATAATCGCTCAAAAATCGAAAATTAAACACGATTTTCCTACGAATCGAACGCCGACGAAAGTCATTTAGCTGCAAAAACGCACATGAACCTACCGATGAGAAATATAAGAATGAAAAACCCATATTGGAATCCTTCAACCAAGTTATAGAAGCTTAAAATCTAAAAAAAAAAAAAAATAATTAATAAAACCTGAAGCAAAAAAATAAAACCTAAAAAAATAAAATAAAATAAAACTAGTATTGAAACAGATTAGTAAATGTGTCAACAAATTCACCGTTCTCACACAACTATTTTGTATCTAGAAATGTAAACAAAAAATAAAAAAGAAGGAAGGAAGGAAAAGGGACGGATAGAGAGTAGTAGTAGTAGTAAGCTTGGTTTTACTACAATTGTTCTTATGTTTGTCAACGGGTTAAAGTTGTTTAGTTGTAAGAAAATAGCGACAGTATAGTTGTAATAAAGAATAGTTGCAAAACACGCCCACTTTTCCCATGTTAAATAATAATTTTGAAATAATAATGTTAATATTTCAGTGCACAGGTCAAAATCTGCAAAAGAAGCAATTTGTGCTTATTTGTTTACGTTGTTATGGGTTAATGTTTATGCGCGCATGTGCAACTGGATGTTGTAAACCGGAAAGTGGGTTACATCACTCGTTACAAGATCATTTGAGTTTTATAATTATATAGATTTAAAATGTGATTTTATGCAAAGAGATAACAAAGAGGTGGAAACTCGTTAGTAGAAAATTAAGATATCTCTGAGTTTTACCAATAGGAATTAAATATCAATTAATATTCCCCAAATTTCAGTTTCTTTTGATTATTTTAAAAGTTTTTTTTTTTGGGGGGGGGGGTAGATAATATGGGCGCAAAGTTCAAATATTTATGATTTGCATTAAATTTGATTCATAATCATTAGACATCAATTAAGTAAAATTCCCTAAATTTCAATTTTTTTTTCTCTCTTTTTAGACAGGTCCAAGAATCAAAATTATTTAATGGGTTTTGATCAAAATTAAATTAAAAGGGATTCTGGACAAAAGGTTTAGTATGTTAGAAATTTCTTGAGTTAGTTATTTCTAACACTTTTTTTTTTATTTATAGAAAAGAACAATCTTTTATAGCAGAACAACCTTCCGTTTTTTGTACGAAGGCAATTAAAAACCAACAAGAAGTTATTGCATTCAAAAACAAATTATATTCAATTATAATTACAAATACAATAAAGGGTAATACTTATGTCAGTTTGAGGTTTGATAGTTTCCAAAACGGTTGATCTGGAGATTTTTTTTTTTTTTTTTTTTTTTTTAAGAAAATTAGATAACAGAGGAGAGGTGTTTTCATTTCTTTCGGTAAATCTTTCTGAGCTCCTCTCGTCCTTCCAGTAAATTCCTTTTTTTTTTTTTTTTTTTTTAAACTCTGCTCGTCCAAGGTTCTTTTTTTTTTTTTTTTTTTTTTAGTGTTTATATATAACCTCTCCCCATTTGTGGGCCATTTGCATGACTAACTTTATTCTTATTAAGAATATTTCCAACAAGTATCATTATATTCCGATTTGGTGCTAATGCAGAGAGTAATCCGCGTTATTTTTTAAATCGTATTTCCACGTTTAATTAAAGTGTTATGATATGTATTTTCATTCAATTGTAAGGTTGAAGTACAGAATAGGTACAAAACACCCTCCCCCCATGTTAAGAATGGCTTTTTAAATAATAACGTTATTATTTCAGCACGGATCACTCTCTGCATGAGTACTTCCGATTTTAATTTTCGTAAGAAGTGATGCAAAATTGTTTTGCTCGAAAAATTTTATCTGTCCTGAGACGGGTATGTTTTTAGTATTCATATAAAATCACAGAATTATGTCAATAATTTAACTTTTCATGTAAAATATTATTTCTGATCATCTAAATAAAACAAAAAAATATAGAGTAGGAGGATAAAATTGTCGCCCTAGAAAAGATGACGTGATTCCATTTCCGTTTGACGAAAACCGGTTTTCTTTTTTTGTTGCATACTATTTACTAGTTAGCCAGTTGTGTATAAATCCCAACACCGATAGGAGCCTTCTATCATGTCTGAAAGTGGCACAATATTCAATGAGTGACATCGAAGATGTGCCTCTGTATAAATCAAGCTTTCCACCAATCCAAATTATGACAACAGGATCATTGCCAGCAGCCTCAGAATGTATCGCTGGATTGCCAGAGTGATGAAAGCTTCTGGCCATGGTTATGGTCTTTGATGTGATTTCAAGTGAAAGCCACATCATGCCACCTCACATCTTCGAAGTAGGCTTGAAAGTCAACACCAACGTGTACCTGGATGTACTGATCCCCTGGTGCAATCAGGTGGTCGCTGGCAGATCCTGGGTGTGGCAGCAGAACTTGATGCTGGCCTATGTCCAAAGAGACCCAAGCATGCCTGCTAATGTACAGGGTGGAACGATAAAATTGTCGCTCTAGAAAAGACGACATGGTTCCATTTCCGTTTGATGAAAACCGGTTTTCTTTTTTTGTTGCAGACCATCTACTAGTTGGCCAGTTCTATACAGATCCCAAGAGCGATAGACGTCTTCT
Organism: Euprymna scolopes; assembly: GCF_053919585.1. NCBI lineage: Eukaryota > Metazoa > Mollusca > Cephalopoda > Sepiida > Sepiolidae > Euprymna > Euprymna scolopes. The sequence goes on from NC_136504.1 coordinate 55,228,597, forward strand.
ATCATGTCTGAAAGTGACACAATATTCAATGAGTGAAATCGAAGATGAGCTGCTGTACAACTCCTGCTCTCTACCGATCCAAGTTATGACAACAGGACCATTGCCAGCACCCTCAAAATGCAAATCCGGACAAATCCAGCTCAATGCATCGGACAACCAACGGTTATGGTCTTTGGTGTGGTTTCAAGTGAAAGCTACATCATGCCACCGCACATCTTCGAAGTCGGCTTGAAAGTCAACACCAAAGTGTACCTGAATGTGCTAAAGAGTGTGGTGATCCCCTGGTGCAATCAGGTGGCTTCCATAATACCAAAGCCAGCCTGATTGCTACTATCTGCCGAGTATTCGCCAAGCTTTTGCCGGCGCTTGTGGAAAAGTTCCAGGTGGAGATTGAGGCTAAAGGCGGCTACATTCAATAGATATCAGCTCTACTACATAATCAAGTTACCCGAATTGATTTTTTTTTTCAGTATAAGTTTAGTGTTGTTTTCTTTAGGGCAACAATTTTATCGTTCTACTTTGATTTTTTATTTAAAACGTAGGATTTTTTTTTTTTTCAAATGCGTTTCAGACGGTGGGAGTTGTCAGACTTGCTATTAGTTTTTCCAATGTAAATATTTCTAATGCTTCTTTTATTTTGATAAAATAATTAGAGATCGAATTGTTGTGAATTTAAAAAAATGAATGCAAGTCAATTCTGAAGACACAAAGAAAAAATATCCACCCACTATTGGTGTTGCTTTATTTTCTTTAATTATTGAGAAGCAAGAAGGGTCGGTTAACAAGACATTAGAAATGACAACGGATTTTAAACATTAAAAAAAAAACTTGTCAAAGTGAATAAGAAGGTTAATGTTTTAAACTGTAAAGTTTACTTTAAAAAAAGAAAGAAAAGAAAACGTTATAAGAAAGCAGGAAAAAGGGCGCAAAGAAAGACAACATCGCATTATGAAAATGAATTTTTGTAACCCCTTTCATTGTTTGTCGGGCACCTTTCTATGTGATGCGACGCGGCCTTTTTTTTTTTTTTTTTTTTTTTTTTTTTTTTTACAATAGCAAACAAAACAAAATCGCCGAAAAATCGAAAAATTAAACAAAATATTGGTAGAAACCCTCCCAATAAATGTCACCAATCGTTCGAAAATATAATGTTCTACCAGTAGTTTGTATAATTTTCTAGGGGGGGGGGAGCTATCATCGGGCCAGATGGCTGGAACGAAACCATCAGTTACTCTTCTACCTACCTGAATAAGTTATTTTTGTGTTTTAACTTATTTTAAAGCGTTTATTTACTTTAAAATAAAGACCCCCCCCAATGTCTTTTTATAACTGCGATCTTGAACCACGATAATACCCAAATTTGCATTGATCTTATTTTTCATATCGGGCAGGTTTTGGGTTTGAATACCAGCGCTTCTCTACAGAGGGCACACGCCAATGTTGGCGTTTATTGCTGTGATTCTCCACACCGTTATTACACCTCTCCTTGATCTCATGATCACATAGACGACATCCCGGTGGCGGTCATTTTTGTCTATTACTCCTTTGCCGAAGTGGGACTTCCTCATCAGCATGTGCTTCCACTTCTGCCTTGTGAAAATCGTCCGGCTCTATTTCATCGTCATTATATATTGACCTCTTTGACAGCAACTGGCCCACGCTGCACCACCAGACGAAACTGGCCCACCTTACAATGTTAATTCTAAAAAAAAAAAAATGAAAAGGTCTGACTAGAATTGTAACTTGAATCGTTTCTATAACTTAACGACGCACGTTTCAAAAGTCTGACCCGATTCGTAATTTAATCTTTTGACGATGACAAAAAATCTCACAAAGTCTGGCACTCAAATTGTTATTCAAAATTCTCTATAGCCCGACAAATTTTCACAAAGTTTGGCTTTCAAATGCGTATTTAAACGTCTTCGTAGATTAGTGAATTTTCACAAAGTCCGGCTTTTGAAAACGTATTTAAAATTCTCGAATGCACATTCAACATTCAACTGAATCGTATTTTAATATTTTAGTATTTTAATATATTCATTTTGCGACGACAACTTTTCCAAAAATTCAGCCGATTCCAATCTGTGATGCCAATTTAAAAAAAGAAGAAAAAAAAGTTTAATTTACTTCAGTTGCATCAACATTCGTCCATCTCCAATTAAAGAGCCAACCATTCCCTTCTAGATATAATGGGAGCAGGCTCGCCACATCGTCAACCTTCTGAAGTCTTGCTTCCAATCTCGGTTTTTTTTCAGCCACACATCTCCTGACAGCCGATATATTGGCCCCAGCAACATAGCTAAAAAACAACATGGCCGCTATTTCGGCCTTCTAATAGTACGTTATTAAATAATTTTGCCAATCACCTATTATCTTTTTGTTTAATTATTGCTTAATTGGGTCAAGGTCAAAAAGGTCAAACGAAAATATGATGCTGAGACATAGAACATTACCAAGCTAAAACTCATTAACATTTGTTGGTGCTGATACAATTTTTAACGAAGTATACTAAGAAGCATAACTTGGATAAAATAATTAAAAACAAATGCTTTTTTTTTTTTTAATATTCTAATATTAATTCTAAAAACAATAACCGATGAACTTGCCTTGTCAGATACGAAAACACTATCAATAATTCCCCCCACTCTTTATCTGTGCCTAAACCTAAACGTAGATTCCATGAACAAAGCTTCTTTCTTAGAACTGCATGCCTGTGGAACTGTCTTCCGTTTGCCTACTTTCCAGCTGACTACAATATGGTTGTCTTCAAGTCCAATGTAAACAAGTTCTTGATGAGCCGTTCCACTTAATTTTACAAATTTACCAAATTTCCATTACTAACAATTACTATATTGTCCAATTGACTACTGTACACTCTTTAACCCTTATCCTCGACTGGCCTCTGGGTCTTGATAAGTGGTGATGCCTATGTAAAAAAAAAAAACAAAAAAGAAAAAAGCTTCATCTCTTTTTTTTTTTTTTTTTTTTTACATGGTAGTCACCACTTATCAACGCCCGGAAGCCACTCGGGGATAAGGGTTATTGCGTGTACAGTAATCAATGAGATAATATTGTAGTTATCGTTAGTAATGGAGATTTGATAAAGTATCTTACTTAAGGGGGCGGTTTATCAGGAATTTGTTTATGTTAGACTTGAATACATCCAAGTTGTAGTCAGGTGGGAAACAGGCAAATGAAAGAGAGTTCCACAGGCGTGCAATTCTAAGAAAGAAACTTTGTTCATGGAATCTATGTTTTGATTCAGGCACAGATAAAGAGTGGGGAAAATTTTTGACAGTAGTTTCAGCTAGACGGGTGTTTTTCGAAGACACGGCTATTGGTATTCGTCTGTATATTTATACTGGCAAAATAAAATGGAAACATAGTGTCTGTACAGGAATTTGCATATCTCAGCAGCAACATGTAGTCAGTCGAAAGAGACATCAAACTCTACAAAAGTAAGCCTGGGTGTCTTTGGTGGATTGTGCACCATCTGAAAGTCCCGTTTTCCTGACAATCTTAAAAGGAACTTTTTTTTTTTAAGACTATCATGCAATCTGTATTGCTATATGATTTGGCAGCTTGAACATTGATGAAAAACAGGCAATAACACCTGACGGAACATAAGGATTTTATAGGTTCTTTTGGACATCAGCTGGAGAAAACATCCAACTAAGAAATATCCTTTCTTCTATCTCAGTCTTGTTAAGTGAGAGAAAGCTTTAAATTGCTGGTTACTCTTGAAGAAGCAAATCAGAACATATGAGTGACACTCTCCCATGGAGCCCATTACAAGACAAAAGATTGGTTCACAGACCTCGTCACACTTACATCGACAAGTATCGATGTAAAAGACTGGGTTCAGTCTAGCAGTTGGTTGAACGGAACAAGCCAGGAGAATCTAAACAGAATTCTGGACCAAATTGATTGCATATTTATTGTTATGATTCTGTAATAAATAAACGATTTTAAAAGAAATTCCAGTAATTTATGAAAAGAGAATAAATTTTGACATATTTGTCTATTTATTGTAACAGAAGATAGTACTAGGGCTATGACAACAGAATATTCTTATCATTGTTTTGACTCTTGAGTATATATCCGACACAGTTAATCAATCGAGGACTACACCACTTTATCTAAAAACATATAAGATATTAACTGATATATACTCGAGAGTCAAAATAATGAAAAGAATATTCTCTTGTCATAGCCCTAGATATTACTCACACAAACTAGTCAGATTCTGCTCCACTGAAACTAGAGAGCTACTTTTCTGGTTTTATATAGATGCACCTGTCAGAGGCGATCACCGTCTAGCTGCTACTTGTGTGATAATGGTATCAGAGGGAAGTGTAAAAGAAGGTATTAAGTAGTGATGGGACAATTCCAATATTTTCCCTGATTCCGATACAATTACCGATTCCGATTCTTTATAAATCTTCGATTATGGAGTTGTTATTTTCCCTGATTATCTTATAAACACATGTTAAATGTGAAGATATTTTCTTAAACGTAAAAATAAATACTTGTGGGGTGGGGTGGTGGTGATCTATTGATTTTAGTTTTACTGGTTGTTTAGAATCAATAAAAATGTAATATTTTATCATTACTACCTGCAGTGGAAGACTTTGCTTTAATATAAAATTAAATAAAAAAAGTAATTAAAAGAATCGTTTTTGGCATCAGAAAATAGGCACAAATTTTTCCGATTCCAATACCATTAAAAGTTCCGATTTTTCTGATTCCCCGATTCCGATTAATTGCCCCAACATTAGTATTAAGGTATTACTCATACAAGCAACCGCATCACTGTTTAGCCTGTCAGGTGGTAGGATCTAAGAAGGAAAAAAAAGAAAAGAAAAGAAAAGACGAACTTAAATAGATGGGTTCTTTATATATATGTTACATTTATTTGCATATGAGGGGAATAGTGGCTATAAGAAGGATGAATCTAGTTTTTGATAGCCAAGAGAAAGCATAGACGTTGAGTTAATGTTGTGAATTGTGGTTTAAGTTAAGAGGAGTTGGTACGAATTGCAATGCTGAAGAGTTTTCACAATATTATTATTATTTTTTTTTTACATTTATTACCTCCCTTTCTATTTTCAGAAACTTTATACTGTATGAAATAAATCATTTAAAATGGACATTTGAACATAATGCATTCATTGAAAAAAAAAAGGGCAGAAAAGTCATTTTATATTTCAAAAAGATTATTTATGAAGTTAAAGCAATAAATACATTGTATATTAAGTTTGTATTCTGTTTGCTCAGGGCTTAGTTTAACTAGGTAGCCTGTCAAGCAAAGTTAATTTTATTTTCAGTCTTTATTTAAAGCTTTCATTTTTATTTTATTTTTTAGATTGAGAGGGAAGAGATCTACCTCGAACCTGACTAGGCAAGTTAAATTTATTTTATTATTTTCTTTCTTCTCAATAATATAAACAAAAAGAATATTTTGAAGAATGGAGTTAAACCAATTGCCTTTGGATCCAAAGATATTGTTGTTTGAAATAAATCTAAATGTTGATACAGCCTATATTTAATCATCACTGATACAAATACAACCATAACTACGATGTTATTTTCGTAAAAATTGGAAATATTTTCAAATTTTTACTGTTACGAAAATCACGATTTTTTTTTTCTACCCAACTCTTTTTAAGAAGAATCACTTAAGGTTTTCGCTTTTTATTTTGATACTATTATAACTACAATTAGGATCTCTGTCGTTTTCGTCAAAATTGGAAATATTTTCAAATTTTCACCACATATGGGCAAATAGCTCCAATGCCTTGTGGATGCCGTGGCAAAGGCTAAGAAAGTAAACCCTGACAAAAAATCCAGTTTGGAGTCCCAATAGGCAGATAGTGAAGCATTGCGACATCTTTCCAGCAACTCCTGCAGCTATGCTGGCTCTGACCGTATTGGCTTGCCTTTCCTTCAAACTTTATCTGCAACGCCGGGAGGGGGGGGTCTTGGTAACTGGGCAAACCTAGATCAGCTTATCACTCGTCCTGAACTTCTCCTTGCCACTGGACTCAAATAGTGCCAATTCAGGAAAGGTGTGGTTAGAGATTGCGCAACCCTTACCTCACAATTACATGCACAGCTGCTCCTACAGGGGGTATCCTTTGTCTTTCAAGACTGAATGGAAAACCTGAATAAGGAAAACCATTATACCAGTATATATATAAAACTACATTATTTATTTAAAACAAAACAAAACAAAGTTTATACATTGATGCAATAATTTGGTAGTCACGTGATTGTGGCTTGTACGTGTTGACCTCTGTGGAAGTGTGTACAAATAAAGGTTATAGTTCATATTTTACACGAGCAATACAAAGCTTGATTATAACAGTCTTGGATTGTTCATACTGTGTTAGCTCTGCGTGTAAGAATCTTACAGGTAACAATTTTTATACATAAAAAATGCAATCCTTACCTCACACGATGTTGCATGTCTATGGAGCACACAAATTTTTACGTGTGCACTGCTTGATGCCAAGCGAGAGAAAAAGGAAGAAAAGAAGGAACAGAAGGCTATGTCAGAGGTCACAGGAAATGCACGTGTATCAATTAGTCATGTCATATTTGCGTGTGCCCCACTCTGTGCGTGTTTTAGAAGGATTTTTTTGAGATTATTTATGAATGTTTGTAGTATTTGGATTAATCAAACAATTGTTCTCATCTTGAGTGTTATATGCACAACGTTTCGGTCGATGTAACCTTCAACCTTCGTCAAGTATAAGAGTCGCCATATTTTAGCGGGAAAAAAGGGGTAGCTCTGCACTAAAATGGTTTCGAATTTTTTTTTTTTATCTAAGTTTACACAAATTATAAAGATTATTTAATTATCAGGAAACCCTAGGGGTATAATTTCTAACTTACTACAATTAATTTTTTTAATTAAATCCACCAACCAATTGTAAGTTCTTAGAAACATAATATTTATGAAACTAAAGCGCTCCTGCCAAAACATGGCACCTTTTACGCCTAACAAAGGTCGAACGTTGTATCGATTGAAACATTGTGCAGATGACACTCAAGATGAGAACAATTGTCCGATTAATAATACAAGAAACTGTCTTGTTCAGCAAATGGTGAAACGTATTTAAAGGAAGAATGGCTTCCTTCACAATCACCCACTTGTTTTGGTAAATGAAGAAGCATACACTGAATGAAAGCAAGATATAGACATATGGTTATCTGCACTGCGTTTTGGTCGGTGTAACCTTTGGCTTTCGTAAGAGTCGCCATGTTTTGGCAGGAAACATGGCGACTTTTACACTTGATGAAAGTCTGAGGAAAGATCTAATTAATCTAAATACAAAGAATATATAGAGCAAGGTACATTAAATATTTAATCCGAATCCAAAAATGTTGTTGTTTATCATTATTTCTGAATTCATCCATTTCTTTTTTTTTTTTTTTTTTTTTTTTTTTTTAAGAAAAAGTTTGCAGGGATTTTTTTGATTTTATTTTATTCTTTTTAGGGTTTCAGTTTGGGGGGAGAGGTAGCTTTTAGGGAGACATTTTTCAAGGAAAACGTTTTTAGCTAATACTCAAATATGAGAGAGCGAGAGATATGTTTAAAATGGTAGTTTACTAGGTAAACTAGGAAAACATAGAATGTTGGTTCATATTTTAAGAGTCTTTGCAGAACAAGGGCGATTCATTAGCTAAGATATCGAGGAAGCCTGAGATGATAATTTAAGGGTTGTGAATTACATATTGGTTTGAAAAATCATAATCAAAACTTCCCAACTCTGTATGCAACTTCTGTATGATTGAATGTTATTAGCAAGGGTCGATGTTCATTTGTTTTTTATTGTAGAATGTTCAGTGAGAAATGTTAAAGATTTTAAAATGAATAACTTTATAACTGTGTTTCTTAAGAATTGTGGGTCTGAGGAATTTTCAAATGGGCCTAGCTTCAAGGAAAATATATGGGTTTTGAAATTTTTTTTTTCTATTGATGTTGATGTAGATACATGAAATCATTGTAGTATAACTCCATTGACGTTGAACAGAAAGAATAGTTTATTCGTTGACATTTTTACTACATTTCTTTTATGTCAATAAAAAAAAAAATATTTTCATGTTACTTGAAATTTTTATTAAAGTTTATGTGGCTTGAGATTTCTTTTGATCCTGAAAATGGACACAAGGGAAAAAAAGTTGAGAAGCACTGGTTTATACATTTGTTTTTGATGATCAGACGACACTGTGAAAGATTTAATATGTTGTGTGCGTTAGTATCAGAATGTGCATTGTTCTGAGTGTGTGCGTGTGTACGTGTGAATTTAGAAATGTATTATTTATCTTTCCCATCGCCTAGCAGAGGGGCGAGGGGAAACTAGAGGAAAGCAAACGTTGGCTCTATCATAGACTTTGGCTCAATTTTTTTAATTTTTTATTTAAATCTAGCTTTTATGCATTTGGAGTGAATAAACAGCAAAATTTAGAATTTCAGTGAAGGGGGTTACACTTCTTTTTTTTTTTTTTTTTGTGAATTTTCTTACCGATTTGTTCAAGCTGGGGATGGATCATCCTACCGGATGCAAAGCATACAACTGCTATCTTATATATTCCAATCGAGAGATCTTTTTAACATTCTGACGGTTCCCTTAAGTGCAATTGTTTGAATCTCTCTTGCACTTTGTTCACCGGCTATATTTGCCAGGAAGTTCTTGAGATTCTTTTTCATGAGTCCAGTTGCTCCTATAATTACTGGAATAATAGAGATCTTCCCAAAATTCCAGTTTCTTTTCATGTCGTACATAAAACCTTGGTATTTCGTTATCTTTTTCCTTTCAGCTCTGTTTAATTCAGCATCGTTGGAGAATTAATCCGATTGGCTTCGAATGTTTTTATTTGTTTTTATTAATGCAGGTGACTGTTTGCACGGAGATATATGTGCAGAAACGATTTTAAGCATTTTCATTTTGGACACCGAACTTCATTGCTCACTACAAAAATACTGACATTCTTATACAGTGAATTAGCCTGAGTAGCATATCAGTGATGACGATCCTAGTCTCAAGTAATACTATAGTCATATGAGTTTCCGCATATACATTGCAAGGTAGTTAGCCAATTTTCAACTACCTGTTGCACCGTTCACTTACAGTAATAAGCCCGTTTATATTTGTATGCTAGCTGTTGGAGTTATTAAATATCTTATTGATAACTAAGGCTGTGACAACAGCATATTATTTTCATTGTTTTTACTCTTGAGTATATATCCGTTAAGGTCTTATGTTTTTATATAGACTGATGTGGTTCTCTGTTTATTGGCTGTGTCTTACTGTGTCGGATATATACTTGAGTCAAAATAATAAAAAGAATATGCTGTTGTTGATAACATTACAAAAATGTTATTAAAAATTAAGTGCATGAAAATTTTTTCAACCACCCAATTTAAAAAGCTTATATTAGAAATATTGGAAAGTTTCATCAGATGCCCTTCTAGCTTGGAAGACTCTAGGCATTTCCATGAATATTGGTAATAGAGAGATGCTTGTAAAACAAAGTCAATTCACGCTGGTCTCTGGTGTGACATGTCATTAATAGATCAAGGCTGTTGAAGTCAAGCATCACTGAGTCCATCATCTTTTTATGGTAATCAGTTGCAGTTCACTGCTGAGTTGCTATTTCTAGAGTTTGTCACCAATTTCCTTATTGATAAGTGCAGAAAAGTGTTGACACAAGTCGCATGCCATATTAGAAACTTGTTGTGTGCAAAGGTCATTTGCCATCCCCTCTCTTGAGACTAACTGGTTCAAGGATTGATGGGATGCCAGCAATGTCTAGAACCCATCTGATGATATTGTTGAGAACATTGTGACTAGGAAACTTAAGTAATTTGTTCCTATAATATAAATTGTTTTTTTCTTTTGACATTATCCACACATCTCTATAAATCTCAGATTGTCAGCCATATTTAAATTTGACATAGTAACACATATAAATTGAAAGGAGGCATTCTAGTAGAGTAATAGCTGAAACCACTGCCAAAAATTTTCCCTACTCTTTATCTGTGCCAAAACCAAAACATAGATTCCATGAACAAAGCTTCTTTCCTAGAAGTGCACGCCTGTGGAACTCTGTTCCGTTTGCCTGTTTCCCACCTGACTACAATCTGGATGTCTTCAAGTCCAACATAAACAAATTCCTGATGAACCGTCCCCTTAAGTAAGACACTTTATCAAATCTCCAATACTAATGTACTGTACACTCAATAACCCTTATCCCCGAGTGGCTTCCAGGCCTTGATAAATGGTGACTACCTTGTAAAAAAAAAAAAAAATAGTATATATATATTAGTGATGAGACGATTCCAATATTTTTCCTGATCCCATACTAAGTTCTCGATTCCAATACAATTACAAATTCTGATTCTTTATAAATCTGTAAATATTTAACTACGGAGTTGTTATTTTGTCCTCATTACCATGAAAACGCATGTTAAATGTGCATATATTTTCTCAAACGTAAACACTTGTGCAGGTGATATATAGCTTTTAGTTTTTCTGTTAGTTTAAAATCAATAAAATATTTATTATTTTATTATTACTATCAGCAGTGGAAGATTTCGTTGTATACAAAATCAAATAGAATTTAGAAGTAAAAGATAATTAACGGAATTCTTTTTGACATCGGAAAATAGGCATAAATTTTTCCAATACCCCTTAAATTTCCGATGTTTCAACTTTCTGATTCTGATTAATCGTCCCAACACTAATATATATAAAAAAAGTAACGAAAGCAAACCCTTTCCAGAGAATGCCGCCTCATAATTTCTACTTCTTCGTCTTTGGATTCTTCTTTTTCTTCTTTTCATTCTTCATCTTTTCCTTTTTCTTCTTCTTTTTGAACTTCTTTGTCTTTTTCTTCTTTTCATTCTTCATCTTTTCCTTCTTCATCTTTTCCTTTTTCTTCTTTTTGAACTTCTTTTCTTTTTGAACTTCTTTGTCTTTTTGTTCTTTTCATTCTTCATCTTTTCCTTTTTCTTCTTCTTTTTGAACTTCTTTGTCTTTTTCTTCTTATCCATCTTAGTCAGGTTCAGTATTCCTTAACTTCAATAATCTAATGATATCCACTGTATCAACATGATTATGTCGTTACTCTATGCAAAAGAGTGTTTTTTCGTAATCTACTATCAGGCTTTCTATGAAGTATTGCTGTCATATTTGGTCTGCTGAGTCTGTGACCCATTTGAGGGTTCTTCATAAGGTTCAGAAGTGTACCTGTAATTTAGTTGAGTCCCACCCCCATGTTCTCTGCACCATCTCTCTTACATATATGATGTTCTATAAATACTATTCTGGCATGTTTTCTTTAGAGTTGACTGATTTATTTCCTGCTTCCTTTGTTTCAGCTCATATGACTTGTTGATCTAGTGATCTTCATTACATTTTCCTATTCCAGTAGTTAATTTCTAAGAACTGCAGGCTTGTGAAATTCTTTTCCTGCTGACGATTTTTCCTCCTATCTATAGTCTTGGTCTTTTCAATAGGCATCTCCTGTCTTTCCATTAATAATTTTTAGTTCTTTTTAGCTCCTTGCATTAAGTGGCTTCATGCGCTGTTTAGAGCAACTTCCATAAAAAAAAAAAACTCTTATCAATAGATGTTAAGTATGGAGGGAATTGTTTCATATTTAGAAATCCTTTTTATCACGAGGAATGTAAAAATTCTTTAAAAATTGATAATGGTCATAAATTAACACAAATAATATTTATTTCTGTTTTATTAAAGGGAAGTAATTCAGTTGTCGATTAAGTAAATTGTTATCCATATACTTTTATCTAGTGTTATAAAGTCGTATGAGCATTGTAGTTCTATTCATGATATTATTGGTGATTTGTTGCTCTCTTGTAGTTGTTCGTGATGCTGATGATTGTTTTGTCTTAATGTTTTCATTACTATTGTTGTTATTAAAACCCGATGCTTTTATACACATTTGTAGAAGGTTCTAGATTTGATTGTTTACCTAAAGGGGAATAATTCAGTTGGCAATTAAGTAACTTATTATCCACTTGACTGGGAGTTTTTATCTAGTTTTATACACATGGGAATAAAAGTCATATAAGCATAGCAGTTATGCTTATGGGGTTGTTGTTTATTTGTTGCTCCCTTGTATTTGTTGGTGATGCTGATGCTTGGATCTTGTCTTGCATGCCAACGTATTGCTATAATGTTTTCGCTGCTGTTTTTGTTAAAAAAAGTGAAAGTCAATGAAACTAGTTACTTTCACATTAGTCAATATATCCTTTTACCAGATGGAAGAAATGGTTGGGCATTTTTGTTGGCGTGAAAATGCTCAAAAGTTTGAGAAGGTATCAAAATCGAACTCTTAAACCTGTTTGGAGTTTGATTTTTAATTCAACTCTAATTATTACTGAATATTAGAAGACTTTAAAATAAGGAATCTAAATCAGATATTTTAACATTTTAGGAGTTCAAGTTAGAATATTCTGTTGTCATTGGAGTTGCACCTTCCAATTCAACACCTTGGAAAATCTTGATAGTCTGCCCAATATTTAAAACTAAAAGGGATTGGTCTTCTGCATCTCCGTACAGATGAGTCGGACTCCTATGCATCATGAGTAAGTTACTTTAGTCTGTGATAAAGAAGTTGTCAACCACCTCAGCAAAAACAACCTATTCAGCGACAAGCAATGTAGTTTCCATTCTGAAAGAACACCAGCTGATGGTAATATCACACAGGATTAGTGAATCTATTGTCGATGGCTTAGTTTCTAGAGCAATAACTTTTGACATATTTAAAGCATTTGATAATGCATTTGATAGCATTTGGCATAAAGGTTTACGTTACAGGATTTCCAGCTACGAAATCTGGAAATCTTCTCTGAATCATCAAATCCTTTCTCACTGATAGGTTTATTAAAATGGTTGTTGATGGGCATAAATCTTAAACTCACAGTATTAATGCTAGCATGCTTCAGGGATCAATCCTGGGCTCAACTCTCTTCCTGATCCTTATCAACGATCTCCCGAATCATATTTTACAATCATTTGTCAACATCTATGCAGACAATCTATGGCAACACTTCAAAAGCTGCCAATAACGAAGATCTTTCTGATTCTCTCTCCTCTGTCATACAATGGGGTAATTACCTTTAATGCATCCAAAACCAAACTTCTATCTTTTCACTATTAACACTCTGATCCCTATTTGGCGCCAGTTGAAATGAACAGTTCTTATCTTGAGGAAGCACCTTGCTTTGGTAAACTTCTGGGATTGATCGTCACCTCTAAGCTGCAATAAACAACCTACATCAGATCCGTTGTCAAACTCACTTAGAAAAATGGTGGAATCATTCTATCGGTCCAGAAAGTACCTCACCACTGACACAATCCTCTACCTGTACAAGAGTGAACAATAGTCAAATAGTCCTAAGACGGAGTACTTTCCTGCCTTGAAAGAGTACAAAACCGTCTTTGAAATTTAGTGAGTGAGGACTGTTTCAACTCTCTACTTCCTCTTTCTCACAGAAGAGACATTGCAATTCTTTTTCTGCTCTATCATTACTTTTATGGTAGGTGCTCGACTGAGCTCTAAACTATGCCCCCTCCCTCTGTAAAACATTCATAACAAAGACTTGTCTAGCTACAACAGCCATCAACAATTTCCCTCGCTCTCTTTCTGTGCCTAAAACTAAACGAAAATTCCATGAGCAGAGTTTCTTTCCTAGAACTGCCCATCTGTGGAACACAATACTTTGGGGCTGCTTCCCAGCTGATTATAATATGATCAATTTCAAATCTGATGTAAATAAGTCCTGTTGACCTATCCTCTTAAATAATTAAGCTCTACCCAAGTTCTACCATTTCTGATCATATTGTCTCACCATCTACCTAACTTATTAACCCTTGTACTAGAGTCGCTCGATTAGAGGTGCCTCCTCCTCCTCGTAAAAAAAGAACAAAAACAAGACATGCTATTTCATTTAACTTTTCATCCTCTAAGTGAGAACAGCTTATATCATTTAGAAAATAACAACACATTAATGTATAATCCAATTATTATTAAATAATATGATGAAAAATTAATTTAAAAGAATTGATTTAGAGCGGTCAAGATTTTACAATTTTTTTTTTTCAAGCAGAAGTATTTAGTGCTTTGCAATTATCCCAACATAAAAAAATAGTTGAATGTTAGGTATAGGTATCAGGTTCGCAGAACCAGAATGTATAATGTCAGATTCCTAAAATTCCTAACTCCTAGCTCCAACTCCCGTGATTCCAAAAATCCTGGCTCCGACTCCCGGGATTCCAAAAATCCTGGCTCCGGCTCCCGGGATTCCAAAAATCCTGGCTCCGGCTCCCAGGATTCCAAAAATCCTGGCTCCGACTCCTAGGAGTCCAAAAATCCTGGTTCTGACTTCTAGGATTCCCTAAATTCTTCCAAAAATTCTGGCTCCGACTTCTAGAATTTCTCAAATTCTGGCTCTGACTCTTTACATTTAAGTTTTCAATATTTAATAATAATGTTATGAGGACTTACCTATTCATGTGTAATGGACTCTTCTAATCGTAGTAAAAATCATGGGTTTAATACTCTCATTGAGAATTATTGCAACCGATTGCAAGACTACAGACCATCTATCTAATTGGAAAATGCGAACAACCTTTCCTTTGTATTCACTTTCTTGTATAATATATATTTTTCTAGCTAAACTTGTTGTCCAAATCTTTCTTTATGACCCTTTTTTAGGGCCACAACAAATAATCAGGATCGAATTAAGAAATCCGACTCCAACTTTCTGCATTCTTTCGAGTCTGATTTCGACTGCATGCAAAAACTCTAACTTCATCCAACTCTACAATCCTGGTGAGTACACTACTAGCAAGTCGTAGGTGTGACTTTTAATATAGGTTCGGTGATGAGACCCCCACTTTAGGAGCTTAGAAGGAGTGAGAATTTATCTCTTAATAACTACTAAGTAGTCCCAGGTTCAATCTGACCCAGAATGGTAGGACATTTCAGGACTCAAATTATAGATTAAGTAGAAAGAATAATTTACAGCCGATTTATTTACAAAATACATGACTACAAAACAAATTAATCTGCAAACCTTGTATACAAAACATGGGTTTCAGTTTGAATTGCCCCAAGTTGACATGCCATAAAACATGGCAACCAACTCCAATAGCCAGATTATCTGCTTATTTTGATAACAAGTTTTTATTCTATTTCCAAAGTTTATTAACATTGTATCATTATACAAACGTAGCCATGTTATTTAAATTTTATTTATTGCATTGATATCATTGTGGGTGTGACCATATTTAAATTTTACTTATTATATAATAGATTACAAGTGTTGTCATGCTGTTTCAATTTGAAGTACAGATGTCACCATGTTGCTTCAATTACAGCACAATACAAAACTACTGATTATGATATTGACACAAACACCATTGGGGCATTCATAATGATATCTATTTCTTTCTCTCTCTCTCTCTCTCTCTCTCTCTCTATATATATATATATATATATATATATATATATATATATATATATATATATATATATATATACTAGCATAGGTGCCCGGCGTTGCCCGGGTATTTGGAGATGTATGTTGAGCAAAAAAAAAAAAATAATCAAATAAAAAAAAAGTGGTCAATTTTTTAAACTTTGCCCCCTTATTATGACCCCTTAAAATTTATTTTTTTTGGGCTCAAATTAAATTATTAAGTTTGATCCATGTCCAATGAACCTATATCTAAAATTTCAAGTGTTTAGACCGAAAATTGTCGAAGGAGTTTGGTAGAATTCTCAAAGGGCAAATCGTTGAACTTTGACCCCTTAATCGCTAAATGTCTGGCCGAAAACTTATCACGTAGATTTTCCCAAATCTCAGTACCCTGTATATCAAATTTTGAGTCTGTAGACTTAAAATTTACATAGTTATTGCATAGGGAAATGTAGACACACAGAGACACACACAGACAGACACTTTCACTTTTATAGATATACTAGCATGGATGCCCGGCGTTGCCCGAGTATTTGGAGGTGTATGTTGAGCAAAAAGAAAAAAAAAAGCGGTTAAGTGGAAGTGACGTGGGTTTAAATTAAGGCTAGTCAATCGAAAAGAAGGATGACTTCCGAAAATATCGGCGAAAAAAGCGACCCCTCCCTGTAGAAAAGTGCTGAGTTGAGGGTGAAGGAATTAATGCTTTTAGTCAATTTTTTTATATTTGTTGTCTGAAGGGTCGCGCTTCAAAACGATACCAATCTCGTGAAAATCTGTCGCCTCTGTCGAAAATTTTAGGCAGGCATACATACATACATACATACATTTAAACAAACAGGTGAGATTTAATGTTATAGATGATCAAATCAATTTAGATCTATGCAGAGAAATAAAAAAATAAAATCCTTGCACTAAACTCATTTATGCAAATAAAAAAATTTTTTTTGTTCAATCGATCTGCCTTCAGTTCCAATATTCCATGTCATCTTTTAGGGTTCGAATCTTACACTGAACATTTTTGTTATTTATTTCACTGTAGCATATAGGTTATTTCTTAGCCGATATCGTTCATGAACACGAATAGTTTTTTTTTTTTCTTTTATAGAAATGGATGAAAATAAGACGGGTACTTCAGCTAGTTATTAATAACCTTTACAACCATCGCTATTGAAATCGCTATTGAAAAGAAAAAGAGAGCTGAAACAAAACGAAAGAAAAAGAAAGATATCAATATCACTACGATGCCTACTACTGCTATGTGTTATCAACACAACAAGATTTGCCATAGTAGGTTTAAATCTTACATTAGACAATTTGTTTTTGTTTTGTTTTTTGTTTTTTTTATTTGCTATAGTATTATTTCCTAGTCAATATCGATCATCATAAAACTGAATATTTTTTTAAATAAAAAATTGATAAAAAATATTTAACATATAGTCTTACATTGTAATCTTGCTCATAAAATTCAAGAAAAGTCGGGAAACCTGACATAGACGGGTACGTAAGCTAGTTAAGAATTGACCAATTTTGACGGTTTTATTTTGTATCATTTTTTGAATGATTTCTTTTTATTAAAAAAAAAAATGGTTTATTAAACAATGAATCGAATCTTGTCTATAAAATTCAAGGAAAAATAACAGACGTTTACGTCAGCTAGTTAAATAATAAGTAAACATGACAATAAAACTATGTATGCCATCAAAATTCATACAAATTTAAATAGCTTATGACTAATCATGCCTTTTTATGTCTGATTATTGGAATATTTCATAAAATATGGAGAAATAAAGCTCAAATAAGACTTTGGCCCATCCTTATGTTGTTAGGCAAATGTATGCCGTTTAACAACTGACTTATGTTCTAGCTCAGACTATTGGTATTTAATTGCTTTCTAACGGGAGCAATATGTGGCACAAAGTAGCATTTAATTTGTGTGGAAAACCAGCTCTCCAAAAAGAGGCACTCTGGAAACAGGCAAAAATAAAAATTGCCTTAGTATAGAAGCACCATCAAAATCAACACTTTTGCCAATGCCAAACAATTGTATTTATGCCAGTAGCATAAAAATCTTGCATTCTGGTACCACATTGACTAAGGAAAAATTAACTTGACTGTGGTATCAAAACAGATACTACACTCTGGTCTCATCCTGAGGACTATTATTCGCAACATCATTTCCGGTAGATTAAATAAAGTGTACAGTTTAAAAAAACAAAACAAAAAAACTGTTTAGATTCCTGCATTTTGAAAGGTATTCTTGAAGAAGATTGGAGATTGCATCGGCCAAAACGTTGTGAAAATAACAACCAATGTGCAAATAATAGTCCAAATAATCGCTTTTATTGTTTGTGAGTAAGCTTCATTTCAGCTGTTGCCATCGGAATGGTCACTTTATTTAATGAAGTCGTGAGGAAGCAGCTATTCTTGTTTTACTTTGTGATTATTGAAACTAATCATAGTTACGTGTGACACTTACACATGCTGCATTTAATTGTATTTCTCTAAGAAAGAAAAAAATTAGTTACTGAACTGTACAAAAGAGAAAGAAAACCTTTGAATACATATTTTGCCAACAGCTGCTCTGTTGGCTCCAATAAAAAAAAAAAATGACACCAACCTTTCAAGCTGTTATGTAAAATGTTTGGGTTTTAAGTGTTTTTTTTTTTCTTTTTTCTTTCTTTTTTTTTTTACTAACAAAGACAACAACTTATACAACAAATGAAGGCAAAAGTTTTGTTTGATATTTTCTTTATTGTTTTTCAATGTTTTGTAAATCTTTTCAGACTTATGCTATGTTTAAAAATGTTACAAAAAAAAAAAAAAAACCTCCCAAAAACGTTACATTTCTAAATTTTTGAGATGAGGATTGATTATTCGTATTATTTGGATTCTTCGGACTACTGTTCTCATCTTGAGTGTTATTTTCATAATGATTCGGAAGATGTAACCTCTGATCTTTCTCAGATATATATTGTCGAAATCAAAAATCTTTTTGCTGAACTCGGTGGAAATCTGCATGGGATTTCAAATGGAACCTTTTATTTAATTTATTTAATTATGTCTGCGAGTGGTTAGAATACTTGGTGAAATTTAGTTGTAAAAGTTACCTGGAAGTTGAAAGTTCAATCCTCAGTGCAAGCGACACTCAAAATACAGTTGTGAAGACTTCTACCCAATCATGGCTGACGGAATGAGAGCATGTCACCTCCATAGATTACATAAAGGTTTCCGTTCCAAATTCCGTTCAGATTCACGAGTTTGATAGAAAGATTTCTGATGTTGACAAAGTACATCTGAAGAAGGTCGGAGGTTACATCGACCGAAATGTTCTGAAAATAACAGTCAAAATGAGAACAGTAGTCCAAAGAATCCAAATATCAGGTTGACAAGAAAGTTCTTGCGATTTTTAACTTTTAAATTCATATGAACATATTTTTGTTCAAACAAAAGTTTATTGACCGAAATAAGCATCATCAAAATGAGCACACTTTTGCTAATGCAACTCTGACTTCAGGAAGTGTTGTGGAACTTTTTCGGCGTCTAACTACTGAGCTGAGTGCCGCTGATTGTCTTAAAGGACCCACTTTTTATTTTAAGTCACAACCCGGTCGAAAAACGGGTCGTTCTTGTTGCGTAAAAGAAGGGGAGATGACACTTCATAATGGCGTTTCTTTTGGTTGTCATTCAGTTCATGAGGCACCCATTTATCAAGGTTTTTTGTTTTTCCAGTCTCTCAAGTGGTTGGAAATCGTTGTATATATTAGGTCTAATTCAGAAGCAAGTTCTCAAACAGTTGTGCGTGGATTGGCTTCGACTAAGGCTTTTAATTGATTGTTGTCAACATCCGATGGCTAACCACTACGCTCATCATCTTGAAGACTCTCGTCACCACCACGAAATTTCTTAAACCACCATTGTACTGTGCGTTCAGTAGTGATTCCTCAGCCAAATGCTTCGTTGATATCGCAAGCTGTTTCAGCAGCTTTTCAACCTAGTTTGAATTGAAATAAGAAAATTGTGCGAATTTGCTTTTTTTTTCATCTCACATTCAACATTCTGAAAAGAAGACATAATTGTTTTAAAACGATTGTACCTATTTACTATGCCTCCCCACGGGACAGAGTTAGACACCAGGGTCTCTTTAAATGGTAGATAAAGTAAAGGTATTATAGTGAAAACTTATTTGAAAATACATAATTTAAAATCAAAATTAAAAATTCCGCAAGAACCTTCTTGTCAACCTCATAATATGAATAACCAATGCTCATCTCAAAAATTCAGAAACATATATCTAAACAGCCTGAAAAAGGTTACCTACTGAAACGTTGTGAAAATAAAACTCTAAATAGTAGTGCGAAGGATCCAAATAATACGTAAAAAAAAAATCACTATTTCATCTGTATATTCTTATTATAAATTCTTTGATATCTATTATTATACTAAATGTGAGCTAATCAACGTTAGTTTCCTTAAGGCTTCTTCTTTTTTCTTCCTATATACTTTAATAACACAAAATGCGCACTTAATATATTTTATTTTTGGGATTGAGTTAGGTTTGAAAAAATTCTGTTCTAATTAGCCGTAATTTATAATGAAATGAACAATCCATCTCCCTCTCTCTCTCTCTCTCTCTCTCTGTTTCCCTCTCTCTCTGTTTCCCTCTCTCTCTGTTTCCCTCTCTCTCTGTTTCCCTCTCTCTCTGTTTCCCTCTCTCTCTCTTTCTCTCTCTCTCTCTCTCTCTCTCTCAGCTATCTATGTATTTTCATTATGTTGATCCAATAACTCTTTAACATTTCTTAATGTCTCTATAGGATAGCGAGATATCACTACTGTCAAAGGAAAAGTAAAATGTTTTCTTCTCTTCACTAATCTGTGGGTATGGTTGAGAACCCACTTGCCCCCCCCCCTCCCCCGATAAGGGTAAAGTGAGATCATGGAAAGCAGATAACTGATCTAATACAGAAGCAAACAGAAATTATTATGTTCATGGTTTCACATTTAGTTGTCCTGAGCCGAAGGTACCTCTGGGTACAATGGTCAGGACAATCGCCCAATATGGGCACTGCTCGGACAGAAAGAAACTGCAACTTACTTTCAGTTCAACTGCAAAGAAAGCTATAGCAATACATTCAAACTCTTTATTCGATAAAGCATGAATAGGGTTTTGAATCAGAACACCTCGCTCAATAAGGATTAGCATTATAGACAGATGACACCTTATCGTCATCAGACTACTCTCCGACAACCAGCAAAGAATAACGGGAAAGATTGTGGATAGAAGAAGCAGATGACGGCAGCGAGAAACATACGTTGACAGTCTGAACATCTGAGCAACATTCAAAATAATGAGCAACAATGAATTCATGAATGCCTCAAAGGAGAGACAGATGGAGAGCTATAGCCGTCAAGGCTTGTACCAGACAGAACACCATTTGAATGAATGAATGTCTCTATGAGCATTTAGATAAAGTGTCACACTTTTTGTTTGTACATAGAACTCACACGTATGCGAATTAGATGTCAAAATATTCAGTTTGTTTACTTCTACATAAGAATAAGTCGTCATTATCATCATCATATTCGGTTTAACATCCATTTTACATGTTGGCTTTTAGAAATTGACTTCCAAACTAACCTATCTCTGGACAGGATTTTATTTATCCCTCTTTTGCTCAAGTTTATCCTTATCATTTTCTCCCATGTTTTCCTCGCCCTTCCTCAGTGTAAAAAAGTTGCTTATCACGCCTATGTTATCATTAAGACAACTTTTATTTAAGTCAACAATACAGCATATTTAGAAATACTTTATATATAGTACAGACGAAAGACCCAAACCACAGCTATTTGCATCCCAAATTTTGATCATTATTTTTTTTTAAACGGTTTATAATAAAATGACGTTTAAAGTTATTTATTTTTAATTTTACTGTCCTGTTTTTCCTATGTATATGCAATAGCTTTGTTAATATTAACATCAATTAATTACTGATTTAATTTAAAAAAAGATAAGTTACTTAAACCTTACTTAAAATATTTGAACATTAATTTTTAACGGAATTAATTTAAATGAAAGTAACATCTAGAAAGAAAGATATGCAAACGAGACGTTAGCGATGACGCATTTTTGTTTTTATTGCTTGTGAATCCAATGAGTGTTGAATGGGGGGGTATATATAAAATATAACAGAGGATGATGGGACATTTATATAACGGCTTATGCGGCAACGATGGCAATTACTTGTTGAGTTCATTATTTGTAGTAGAAAGGATGTAGATGTGAGAGAGATGTAGTAATAGGCAGTTCCTTTTAACACGCAGAGGTGAATTCATTATTTATGAGGGGATGCTGTTAACACTTTGGAAAGGCTGGGGGTTCATATAAAATTCATTCACAAGACAAATCACAAAAACACATTACCTTTCGGTCGAAATGATGACGAAGAAAGGCTTACAAATTACACGATGATATTTTTTCCAGCTAGATGAGAATGATCAAGAATTCGATTGCGTTGCAGAATTACATTGTCTTGCCTTCCTTTCTGGTTCACTTTCAAAAGGGGTTCGCCTGACTTATTCTTCCAACTCTAACTGTCAACTCAACTCCCCTCGGACTCGCTCTCTCTGACTGTAACTTAACTGAATATCTTATCTATCTTTCTTTGTGACGTGAGAAACGTGATTGTCTCCTAACGTGGATTTACATACATTTTTCTCAAACACGTTTTTTTTTTTTGGCAACACAAAGAAATTCCTCAATTTAACCCTTATCCCCGAGTGGCTTCCGGGCCGTAATAAGTGGTGACTACCATGTAAAAAAAAAAAATGATTTCCATTGTCCTTACTCTGTTGTGTCGTTATTTCTAACACAATGAACAATGCTCCACATTTATATAATCGTATCTAAATTGCAATATGTATTCTTTTCAACTCTTGAATACTTGGTTCGATTTTAGCCTTTTCCTTTGATAAATATTATTTTTAATCTTATTTACTTTGTTTCTCTAATTATCGAGCTCTGCCTCCTTCCATATACAACATGATTATTTTGATCTCATGAAAAAAAAAGTTTTTTAGGAGAACTGACTTGGTTTTCAACAAGGTGCCATCCATTTCTAAATTGTAAGATTTTTTTTTGTTTTAAAGTAACACCTATCCCTCCACGTACACCGATGTTTACTGTGACATTGATTTCCTCTTTATTTTCATTTCTTTACGATCTTATTTAAAAGACGCTTCACTAGTTCAAGACATTTTAATATAATTTTAACTGAAGCATATAAAAGCATCCAGATTTTAAACGAACAATAATGAAAACTGTCTGAAGACGACTGTTGAAAACTCAGTCAAAAGTACTTGCAAAAAATAACCATCATTATATATATATATATATATATATTAAAAAGCTGTCAGCATCATTATATATATATATATATATATATATATATATATATATATATATATATATATATATATATATATATATTACAATGATGCTGACAGCTTTTTAATCTATTGAGTCTTTGAGAAATTTATGTTGTGATTCCTATACAAAGACAAGAAGAAATGAAAATTTAAACCCCTAATAAATAAGAAAATAGTCTTTATGTTTTTTTTTTTTTCTGCATGAATTCAATACAAGTATAAATGTGAATCTTCCTCCCACGACCTGTGGAAGAATCACATGACTACAATTCAAGAATGCACATTTTAAATAAGGGTAGACTACTCTTGATGTTCCAATAACAGCCTGTTCAGATGGGAATGCTTGTTGATAGCCAGCTGTATGTAGAGGCAAGAAATGTATTTCGCTGAGGCTTGTCACAAAACTAAATTGTTCAGTTACAAACAAAATGGTGGATAGGTCAGGTTATCATTAACTTGAAATGATGGAGGAATAAAAAAAAAAAGAAGAAAATGTAAAGTAAAAGAACCTGACAGTTTTCTGTGTGCATTGCAATATACTTCTTGATTTTATTTATTTTTTATTATCCTTAAATAAAAACATTTACTTGTCCTTGGAACGCATGGGTAACGTTTAACTGCCTCCTTTTAGAGTTTTATGAGTCTCTGGCATAGATAACAGAGTGTATGTATATATAATGGCGAGAGAGCGAGAGAGAGGCCACAACATAAATCAAGTCTGATGCTACCATATCAGGCTGTCTGAAGATACTGGCTTCCTGACCTAAAATGTGCCAAACATTGACATTATTTTCTTTCCTTTCAATCAGATTTTGTAAAATCAAAAGCAATTTTCTTCTATGAAACAGCCAAACCAAACTCCACGAATAAATATTTGAAGAACTTAAGAACCTGGTTTTTTTTTGTTTTGTTTTGTTTTGTTTTTTTTCCAAAATTACTGGATTCGGCATTAAATAACCCAAAAAGGGTTGATATGCCGTAAAATAAAATAACCAAACCAACCATAACCTGAAAAAAGGTTTTAATATGCCCTGAAAAACAACTTCAAACTATTTGAAATGGATGCAGATAACTGGGAAGCACAATCAGCAAATTGACTATCACGAAGAAAACCCATCAGGGAAAAGATGTAAAGATTTTGGAGTGGCGTGTAGATGATGCTGCCTTAAACGATGAGAGTATAGTGTCTGAGAATATACAAGAACTAAAGTGCACTGTATTTCTATCAAAAACTGGTCTTGTGAATCATCTTGAATCACACAACCGAAGACAAAATCAACAGTTTGATGAGGAAGCTATAACAGCATGATCTTCTGTGCCAAGTTGTCGTATTCGTGATTTAATCTGCCAGTCTTAGAATAGCCTGACAAAAATGGAACTGTTAAACCTAACACAGTGATATAAGAGAAAAGGGAGAAAGTAGCAACCTTAGTGGAAGTAAGTGTCTCTAATCATGCTGACTTAAGCAGGGTTCAGAGAGAGAATATATTAAAATACCAAGATCTTATGTACAACATGAAAAGAGACTAGAATCTTAGGAAGAGCTTTATCATTCCAGTAATCATAAGAGTAAATGGGCTCATGGAAAAGAATTAAAAAAAAGAAAACCACCTTATGAACATACCCGGTGAGCCAAGTGCAACCTTTGAGATAATGGGTGAATGTCTAGTATTTAGTAGAATACTCCATCTCTAGAAAAAAGAAAAAAAAGCTAACACAATTTAAAAAAAAAAAAAAAAAAAAAAGAAAATGCTAAGCACCCGTACAATAAAAGAAAAATTTTTGTATCACACATATGTACGTCCATGTAAGACTGAAGCTGGGCTATAGAGCCATCTACATATGCATCATCACAGAGAAACGAATTGAAGAGATTGTAAACTTCTATCAAGAAGTGATCATCATATGTGTGTATATATATATATATATATATATATATACAAAAATTCGTTGAGTATATAGATTGAGAATTGTCCTCACACACATACACACTTTCTCACTTTATATATACATACGTAGGGAGTAAAATGACTCAAAAAAGCAGCATAATTAATTACTAAGTAGATCTAGTATAGATTTTAGCATGATATGGAAACCGTTAGACAGGTATTATGATATATTATTCTGACCCCCCCCCTCCCGCCATAATCATAACTAGTTTTTTCTTTAATCGTATTTTCCTCAATTTAGCTCTGCTGAGCAAGGAACGAAACCTGGTTTGCTAGCTTTTACTTTTATTTTTTAATTTTTGAATCATGTTGATTGGTCTATATTTAGCCATAATTAAATTTTGTACCCCTCCCCATTTTCAAATATCTATAGACAATTATATAAATGCAACTTTGTGCGTGAGTTCGTTCCTTATAGTTTCTGAATCGGCTGAACAGATTTTCTTTAAAATTTACAGAACTTTAGTGTATAAGTCTGGGAGTGATCTTAGTTAAGTTTTGTTTCAGAATACCCCCCCTCGATAATTACTGATAATCGAAACCGTTAATTTATCTATTATCGGTAAAGCAAATTTTTCCAATGTTGTCGCTTAGCAACAATGATAGAACAATGGGCTGCGAAAATTCTACTGTGAGTAAATTGATAGTGTGTTTATTTTATTTTATTTTTTTTTTGCATGACGTGGTCTGTAGGTTCAAACTCTGCAGTAAATTTATTAATTTTTTTTTCATTAACTGCAAAGAATTTTATAAGACTTGAAAATTTACATGTTTTTTTTTGTTTATTTTTGTATGGTGTGATCTGTAGGTTCAAACCTCGCACGTAAATTTCTTAATGTTTTTTTTTTAATTGGAAAGATATTTATATAAAATAATTTTATAAAAGAAACAGTAGGTTCTCTAGAATGCAATGTAGAATAACATATATTTTGGATTAAGTTACTGAATGGAGACATGTGAAGCTTCCTCCCGGGCGATTTCACAGATTTCGATGACAATAAAAATATAGGATTGGTAAATATTCGCTGATCATCATTCAATCCCGGGCAACGTCAGGTCTCCATCAGTATTTCAACTTCCAGTCATTGAATGTTTTCTGACTGTTTACTGTTGCTCACTGATATGGCATTTGTAGATACTTAATTTCCCTCACATCTGTTAATTTCTGATAAGCTGGTATTTAACCTTCAGTCATGGGTGACTTGTTGACTGGGTATGAATTTTCTGACTAGCATTTATCATCATCAAGTTATTTTTTGAATTCACATTAACACTAGGATACTTTAATTGAAAGTCAAATATGGACAGGTAAAATTATAGAGAAATCAAATGAGGTATAGATTGTTTAAACAGTTACATTCAATTTAGCTTTAATCTGCAGTTTTTGAAAAAATGACTAGTGCGGACTTTCTTTTTGGCGCCACTGTATACGTAATATTTTTGGAGATAGGCTTAGTTCTGATGAACTCAGAGGAAAATTAAGACTTTCTCAATATAGTCATGTTGAAAGAGTGTATAAGAATTCTTAAGTTAGTAGATATGGGAAAATATAGGAGGAAGTGATTAA
Source organism: Euprymna scolopes (assembly GCF_053919585.1). Classification (NCBI taxonomy): domain Eukaryota; kingdom Metazoa; phylum Mollusca; class Cephalopoda; order Sepiida; family Sepiolidae; genus Euprymna; species Euprymna scolopes. The sequence goes on from NC_136504.1 coordinate 55,255,052, forward strand.
AAAAAGACTTAAAGATAAATAAAGAAAGATCTAGTCAGAGATAGGCTAGTTTGGAACTTAATTTCTAAAAGCCAGCATGTAAAACATGGGTTAAATCTGATATAATGATGATTTCTTATTCTCATTATATCGAAATAAAGAGACTTAATAATTTGCCATCTAATTTACATATACGTAAATAAATGTAGAACAGATGCTGAACCGAATATGCTGATAACTTCATGTGGTCTCTCCCATGAGTACCCGATTCTAAAAAGAATCAAAGTTAAAATGTTGGCAAAAAAAAAAAAAAAAATGCGAATTACGTCCATTTTTTTTAATTTTTTTTTTTTATTACCGAAGATGGTCTTAATTTTACTATTGTTGAGGAGTATATTGATTGATTCACGTGTTACCCAATCTGTTACCTTTTGCAGACGTTTCCTTTTTTTTTTTTCCTTTTTCTACAAGCTGTTCCAATTTATGCCAACCTGATATAAACAGCTTATTTAATGAATTGTAATTTATTTATTACGAAGATACATTTTTAAATCTAGCAAAGATCTTAGAATGAAAATTTATTACATATAAAATTTGGTTTTAGAAACACTGAGTTGCTTCAATTCAAAGACCGGAAGTACATTTTACATCAGCCAAGGTTCTGTATTGTAGTACAACGATATATTACTTTTACAGGTATTATGATATATTTACTTTAACAGGTATTATGATATATTTACTTTAACAGGTATTATGATATATTATGTTACAGTGTACTACTATATATTGTGTTAATGAGTACTATGATATATTACTTTAACAGGTATTATGATACAGGGTTGCCCACTTAAAAGTAGCCCAATTATCTGATCTTTAATCAATTTTTTCAGATGAAGCGGTCCACTCAAAAATAGCCCAATCTCTCTAATCTTTCTCTTAACGACCAACTAACACCATAAGGCAAAATGCAATTCTTTTTCCAAAAAGATGGCGCTACATGCCACACGTCTCGCAGATCACTGACACGAGTTCATGACATGTTTACGGAAGAGAGAACAATAAGGTCATGGCTACCATGTTCCCTGGATTTGTCATCATGTGATTTTTATCTCTGGGGGACTTTAAAACAAAAGGTTCATGCAAATAATCTTCACAATCTAGACCAACTAAAGGAGAACATTACCAATGCTATCAGGAGAATCACTAAAGAAGATCTACAAGCAGTATCTGCAAACCTTGTTTAATGTGCCCAGAAATACATAGATGTCAACAAGGAGCACTTCCAGCATCTTTTATAACACTAGAGATAATTTAAAGAATAAAAGAATGTTCTTCCTCTCTACTACATTTTTATGGGCTACTTTTAAGTGGGTCACCCTGTATATTACTTTAACGGGTATTATGATATATTACTTTAACAGATACTACGATATTAGGTTTCTGAATTTTTTAGATGAACTTTGGTTATTCATATTATTTGAATTTTTCGAACTACAGCAGAGGAGATGGGCAATTCAGGAGGAACCCTCCACCGAAACAACAATCGAGAGAGCATAGCATCAGCTTCAAAAAATCTGGAACAGACACTAAAGGACGCCAGCCGAAAACTCACCACAGTTTGTATACCATACTGGCTTGTCGGAAAACCTTCAAAGAATATATAATCCATATGACATCAGGACAATATTCAGGAGTCAACGACTCTCCAGAAACAGCTTGTGCAAATGAAGCCCACTACAGAAAAAAAAAAATTACTAAGAATTGTGTTAATGAGATTCCATGTAAATGTGGAAAACTGTACAAAGGTGAGACATGTTGTCCACTAGAAGTATGGTTAGAAGAACATCAAAAAGCTGTAATACATGGAGAGATCGAAGAGTCGTGTACGGCTGATTATATCTGGAGGAAAAAGGTAAACCATCTACCTTTTATGGGGCGAAGTAAAAGTTAGACATAAGAATGGTGGGAGGAAGATAACTCAAAGGAGCAGCATGATCAATTACTAAGTAGACCGAGTATAGATTTTAGCATGATATGGAAACCGTCAATTATAAATAATAGATAATGTATACAGTAATAAGTAAAGTAATAAATAAATATATAAATATAGTAATAATATGCACTAATAGTGACTTTTATATTTAGAAATAAAGTAGGTTTAAGGCTCCTAAAATGTGTACTAGAATTGTCTGTAAAGGCCCAGGGTTAGAGCAGTGGTTAAAGTACTTGGAAAAATTCAGTTGTAAAGTGATATTCTCCTGAAAGTTGAAGGTTCAATCCTCAGCATGAGCGACCCAAAAATACAATTGCGAATTTACTTAGGACCTTTAGCCAGTCATATCTGATGTAATGAGAGTTTTGTCTGAAATTTTGTGCAGATTTCCAAGCTTGACAGAAACATTTCTGAATTCGAAAAGATATACCAGAAGGTTGGAGGATGCATCGACCGAAACATTGTAAGATGAGAACAGAAATCCAAAGAATCCAAATAATACGGGTACAAGGATATATCACTGTACTTTAATGGGTGCTATTATATACTAGCTGTACCTACCCAAAATTGCATGGATGTAAAAAAAAAAAAATATATATATATTGCCTACAAAGAAATAGTAATTAACTAGTGGAGCTAAGAGGGGTTCCCAGCTTGGCCTGGTCATAAAATACGCTTAAATATGATATTTTAATTTGTCCAGATTTCGTATACATTACTATAGAGTCGTTATTTCAAAAAAAAAAAAAAGAAAAGTATTTGGATGCGATAAGCGAGAATCGAAACTAAAAGCAAAATTGTAGGATTCAAAGCTGGTGACGTTACCACTGTACCAACGTGAAACGCATTTGAACTGATTAAAAAATAAACTAAGATGAAGGCACAAAATATATAATGATTTTTATGCCTAAAAAACTATTTTAACTGGCTAAAGACTCATAAAACGGCCCATAAAATATCCAATCATTTGCGGCCTCTAACACCGCTCTGTGACTTTTTTAGTTTCGGACGAGATAATTTGAAGATATGAAGACAGACAGACAGACATAGTGAGTTTTATAAATTAGATTTTGGTGAGTTTTACATGAGTAATTTCCGTTGACTTCATTAGTGTTTAAGAATATTCGGCGAGTAATGAAAAATGTCTCCACTCTAACAGTTTTTTTTTTTTTTTTTTGACGAAATACTTATTTTCATAAAAAAATTGTTGCAACACAAAATATACTCATTCCAATAACATAATGAAAGAAATAAAAACAAAAAATGGGCTAGTTCGAAGTAATCATCGATATGTCAGATGGATTGCTATTTGGGTTGGAATTCGAAAATCTGCAAGATTGTTTTATGTTAGATTGTCTTTCATGAGCAGAGGTGAATATATTCTATGTATTTCTACAGGAAATGACAAAAATTTTACCTAAAAATATATTTTATTCACTTAAAATACTGAGTAAAATTAGGTATCACAAACCAGCCTAGAGTTTATTTTGTGAAAATAGGTAAATATAGCGAAATTACTTTTCATTTCAACTTATAACCCGTTTTTCTTTTTCTTTTTTTCTTAAATTTTTTTTACTCTTTATAAGTGTATAATTCTTTGGCTAATTTTTTGTCCAGGCTACTTCAAGTTAGACTATTTTTTCCAGTAATGAGCTATTTATTTTTAATGTTAGCGTTTTTCTACATAATGCGCAGGATATTGTGTGTCTATGGCTATAAAAACAGTTCCGTTTTAAACATGGTTTGATGTGTCTTTTCTTGGGTATTTAATGGTGAAGCGCAATACTTGTATACAAATCATTGCATACGATGAAGCGAAGACAAGTTGCTACTTTAATTAAAGGTCCAAATAAATAATGGGTTAATACCATTCCCAATGGTATTGGTACAAAAATTGAACATAATAGACACAATAGGATTTGAACTCGACGTTGCTGATTCAATGGTCTGTTACATTATTCATGATTTTTTTTTTGTGTGGACGATAATATCGGTGAAAAAGGTATGAACTCACAATTTCTGCTTAAAAGTATAGGTGAAATATCAACTTGTGTTATACTAATCGTATATAAATCATTTACAATAGGTGAATTGTGTTTCGATATCAAATAGGGTTGATATGCTATTAATGAGCAAATTAAATCAAAACCTTAATTTCTTTTATACTGCATGAACACTTGTATGACATAATCATGGTGACATGTCAGTTCGTGTTAGATCACTAAAGTTAAGAAATGTTGAAATTGATTAGACCAGGATATACATGCGGCTTAGGACCGTATGTGAATTTGATATTCTCTATAAATTTTCTTCTTAGGTGAAAGCTGGGTCAACAAGTCCAAGGTGAATATCATAGCAGACATTACTGAATGTATTTTATTATGAAGTTTTTTTTATTTTATTTTCCTTCTTTTGCTTTTTCTCCCTTTTCTTATTTTCCCTTATTTTGTTTTCTTTTGCTCAGTTTTTTTCTTGTGATCTTTATTCTCATGTTACCTTTCTTCTTTTATTCCCTTCTTTTATTTAATTTTTGTTTCTTTTCCTTTATCCCATTTTTCCTTTGACCCTTTTTTTTTTCATTTGTCCCATTTTTTTCATTTGTCTCGTTTTTTCCTTTGTCCCGTTTTTTCGTTTGTCTCATTTTTTCATTTGTCTGTTTTTTTCATTCGTCTCCTTTTTCATTTGTCCCATTTTTTTCATTCGTCTCGTTTTTTATTTGTCCGTTTTTTTTTTCATTCGTCCCATTTTTTCATTCGTCTCGTTTTTAATTTGTCTGTTTTTTTTTTTTGTCTGTTTTTTTTTTTTATTTGGCTGGGGTTTTTTCATTTTTCCCATTTTTTTCATTTATCCCATTTTTTTCATTTATCCCATTTTTTTCATTTATCCCATTTTTTTTATTTATCCCATTTTTTTCATTCGTCCCATTTTTTTCATTTGTCTTTTTTTGTCTCTTTTTTCATTCGTCTCTTTTTTCATTCGTCTCTTTTTTCATTCGTCTCTTTTTTCATTCGTCTCTTTTTTCATTCGTCTCTTTTTTCATTCGTCTCTTTTTTCATTCGTCTCTTTTTTCATTCGTCTCTTTTTTCATTCGTCTCTTTTTTCATTCGTCTCTTTTTTCATTCGTCTCTTTTTTCATTCGTCTCTTTTTTCATTCGTCTCTTTTTTCATTCGTCTCTTTTTTAATTTGTCTCCTTTTTCATTTGTCCCATTTTTTTTCATTCGTTTCGTTTTTCATTTGTCCGTTTTTTTCATTTGTCCCATTTTTCATTCGTCTTGTTTTTCATTTGTCTGTTTTTTTCCATTTTCCCATTTTTTTCATTTGTGTCCTTTTTCATTTGTCCCATTTTTTTCATTCACCTCGTTTTTCATTTGTCCATTTTTTTTCATTCGCCTCGTTTTTCATTTGTCCGTTTTTTTTATTTGTCCCATTTTTTCATTCGTCTCGTTTTTAATTTGTGTGTGTTTTTTTTTCATTTGTTTTTTTTTCATTTACCTGGACTTTTTCATTTGTCCCATTTTTTTCATTTGTTCCATTTTTTTTCATTTGTTTCGTTTTTTCATTGGTCCCATTTTTTTCATTGGTTCCATTTTATTCATTGGTCCCATTTTTTTCATTTGCCTGTTTTTTTTTTCATTTGTTCCATTTTTTTTCATTTCTTCCATTTTTTTCATTTCTTCCATTTTTTTCATTTCTTCCATTTTTTTCATTTCTTCCATTTTTTTCATTTGTCCCATTTTTTTCATTTGTCCCATTTTTTTCATTTGTCCCATTTTTTTCATTTGTTTCTTTTTTTATTTGTCTCTTTTTTCATTTGTCCCATTTTTTCATTTGTGCTATTTTTTCATTTGCCTGGTTTTTTTCATTTGTCCCATTTTTTTCATTTGTCTCTTTTTTCATTTGTTCCATTTTTTCATTTGTCCTTTTTTCATTTTTCTAATTTTTCACTTGTTCCTTTTTTTTCTTTTCTCATTTTTATCCTTTTCTTTTGTCCCTTTTCTTTTTTCTTCCCTTTTTCTTGTTCCCTTTTTTCTTGTCTCTTTTTTCTTCTCATGTCCCTTTCTCTTTTCACCTTTTCTCATTTTTCTTTTTCCCGTTTTCCTTTGTTCATTTTTTTCTTTATTTGTTCCTGTTTCTCTTCCCTTTCTGGTCTCTGTTACCCTATTTACGTTTTTTTTTCTGTCAGTAAATAGTGCTTATCCCGTCCCCCTCCTTTCTAAGAAAAACCTGCCCTGCAGAGTCTTTATTAATGTCAGAGAACATCTGTGACCTGAATCGTTTTTTCATTCATACCTATCGATCTGCTTAATGGTGCCACCTGTTACCATTGACATGAAGTAGCAAAAGATTCCCTTTTTAGTACCAAGACATTCGCCAACCAACAATGCTCGCTTAGTGGTGGTCGTCATTTCATTCAGAGTTTATCAATGAATTCGACCAGTATCTTAGTTTTTATATATTTTCTTCCATATTTCATTAATTAAATTCATTTTCAATATAAATTGAAAGTGTAATAAGTATAGTTTTTTTTTATGTAGAAAAACAAACACGACCCAAAACCAAATAGAATATATACATGGATTCCTATTTTTTCCGCCTGAATGGATCAGAGGATATTGCAAATTGCATTGTTATGATGACTGAACTTATGCATTCATAACCTGAAAGTTTCATCTCTCTGTTGCAGATATTTACGGTGTGAGACTCTAAGAAAGCAATCCCTGTCATGGACGTGCGTCAGAAGCAGAGATGCGTCATTGAATTCCTGTTAAAGTGCATTGAGAATGGTAATGACCATGTGGAAAAATAAATTCTGGAGCGCAAAAGGTCACTCGATTTGATGGTACCACTCCTGTCTTCGTAGTTCTTCAACTTGTTGAGTTAAAAAAAAATAGGAGGCTTTACTTTTGGAACGACCCTCGTATATAAACCTGTAATATTTATGTTCAGATAAATTGGGCACGGATCTGCTAAAGTTTGTATACATACCCTACTTATCTTTACGTATTCATGATGTTTTGTGCTGGCAACGAATCAAAGTGGATTCTAACATTCAAACTTCCGTTGGGCCTTTCAACTATAACTAGCTGTAATAAACTGTTGAATAAGGTAAGTTATTTGCGTTCTCATGCCTATCAAAATATTCATTCGTTTTTTTTTTGTTTTTTTTTTTTGTTTTTTTTTTGTACTTCTTAAGTAAACAGCTGGCCTCCCTGGCATTACCCTCCCCATGAATTTTTATAAATTTGATAAGAAAAAAAAAAAAAAGAAATTAAAACGATAGCATTGCCATTAAAAAGGAAAACTTATGCTTCATCAGTGTTCGAACGAATCTCTCTCTCTCTCTCTCTCTCTCTCTCTTTCTCTCTCTCTCTCTTTCTCTCTATCTCTTCTCCATTATATACAAATTTTCAAATCTGTAGATAAAAAATTTGTTGAATATATAGGTTGAGAATTGTTCTCTCTCACACACATTCTCACTTTTATAGATATAATAGATAGATTATGCTAGATATATTTCTATATGTCTGAATGACTTGTATACAAATTTTCAAATCTGTACATAAAAAATGTGTTGAATAAGTAAAACGATAGCATTGCCATTAAAAAGGAAAACTTATGCTTCATCAGTGTTCGAACGAATCTCTCTCTCTCTCTCTCTCTCTCTTTCTCTCTTCTCCATTTATATAAACGGCCCTGTCGGTGGGGCATTAGAATACACCGACTGCCCCCCTGCAGAGGGTAAAAGTCCCTCAATGGGGGTCCTGGATATGACCATAGACTATATCCAGTGGTGAGGCCCCAGCTTGCGGGCTTTGGGGAGTGTGGAGCCACCCTTTGATTACCATTGCTCCCAGGTCCACTCTGACCCGGAGTGGTAGTACCTGTTAGGGTTCCAACTATGGGTTAAATAGAAACCAACTTGAAAACAACAAATATATTGTATTAAAAAAAATTCTCTTCACAATCTTTGGATTCGGCATTAAATAACCCAGAAAGAGTTGATATGCTGTAAAACAAAAACAACCAACCAACCATTTATATAAAGTTAGGAATGTGCATATGTTTATATATTTGTATACGGCATAATCACATCGACACACTAGTTCCCATCAGATCTCCGAAGTTTAGTAACGTTGAGCCGGGCTAGTAGCAGATGGGTGACCGTTTGGGAATTCAAGGCGCTGTATGTACTCTCCGCTTATCTCGGCATTGTTTCCAGTCGTCCTGAACCTCCATTTGCCACTGGTACTTAACAACGCCGACTTAGGAGAGTTGTTGTTGAAGATTGCATAACTCTTGCCACCACAAAAATTCCATGCACAGATAGCCTTACAGTGGGTATCCATATTTGCATGCACAGGATTCACTTCTAAACTAATTAACCGATCATTATGAATTTTAGAACACAGTTATTGGGCATAAGGATCGCAATGTAGACTATATTTAGTTGAATTAAGTTTTATGAAAAGTGAGCAAAAAGGAAGGTGGAAGCCCTTCATGAAAATTAAGGTATCTCCGATTTTTATGAAATTTTAACAGAAGGTGTTAGATATCAATTAATATTCACTAAATTTCAGTTCTTTTCGAGTATTTTGGAAGAATTTCTATACGGCGTAATACGAGCACAACCTCGCTTATAAAAATTCAAATAGTTCAGATTTACATTGAATTTAATCCATCATTATTTGACAACAATTAAGCACGATACGTTGAATGTCAATGTTTTGTGACCCTCTAAATTTTATATATTTTCTAGAATCAAAATAATGTAAGATTTTGATTGAAATTGGAATAAGGATTCTATACACAAGGTTTAATAGCGTTGATTTTAATCGTTGTAAGGGGACATAAAAGTCATGCAAAACTGTTCTATTTGTGGATTTTTTTCTGTCCTGGGACGGATACCATCTATAAAATTATAGAATTACATGAGATGCGCAATTGTTTGCTGAGTAGATATCACAAAACCTACCAGTGATAAATGCCGCCGCCTTCGTGGACATTAACCAATGACCCATTGACCAAAGTCCAGAAGTTTCTTCAGTCGTGTTAAATCACTAACGATATCTCAGGAAGACACCAGATTATATCTGAGCCCCCCCCTCCCCTTCAGAGGCCCCCTCTTCTGACTCAGAAATACTCTGGGTTCAGTGAAAAATACTCAGCTGTCTGAGAATAGAAATGAGGCAATCAAAAAGTATGATTAGTCAAGCTATAAAACTGACCCAACTATATGGAGAGGAAGATGACACTATACAACTTCTGTCTGCTCTCTACTGCTCAAATGGTGCAGCTTGAAAGATTTTTACAAATACAACAAAAAATAAAAGCAAACGACTGCTTAAAACCGTCGGAATATACACGTAAAGAAGAATTGAAGTACGTCAGTAATTTAATTATTAATATATAAATTACTAGCGGGAGGGGGGTACCCGGCTTTGCCCGGGTGTAAAAAACGCTTAAATATGATATTTTAATTTGTCCAGATTTCATATATATTATTATACTATTAAAAACCTGCCGAATATATGTCCACCTTTGTCGCGGTAACATATATTAAGGGAGTTTTTAACAGTATTTTATCCATTTTTTTATTTATAACACCTTTTCGCAAACTTACCATGTTAAAGAGAGAGTCAGACGCCATCTTGAATTTTTCAATACATCGGTAAACACTGTATGGTTTTCGAGCTGAATAAACATGTTACATTAAATAAAAACACGAAAAATATATCCAGTTTGGGAGAAAAGTAACTTAGCTTGCTTTTAATAATATTTATTTGTTATATATTTGTTTTTTGACAACTTTTTCGAATCTATGTGTGCAGTAATACAAACCCAAAAATCTCTAATCGGTTTCTGCATGTGAGTGTACTGGATATTAACTTCCGTTTCATTTTATTCTGAAGTACACCTAACTTCTGATAGATTATCTTCCAAAAACTTTGAGTTGATGTACATTTATTTTCCCTTTTCATACTCTTCTCTTATTTCTTCCGTACTTAATTTGTCCTGTTTTATTTATATTTTATAATTAAATTTTTTTATCAGAACTTTATTGTAAATTTTTTTAAATTTTTGTAAAATTTTTTATAAATTTGAAAGATTTAAGAAAGTTTAAAATTTTTTTTAAAGTCTTGTAAATTAAAGAAACATTTTCTTATTACTTTATTATTTTTTATGTATTTTTTATATATTTTTTTAGCTTTTATTATTTTTCTGGCCCTTCTCTCTTTTATTCCCATCATATACCCCCCTCCCCAATTTTTTCCAATTCTAATCTGAATAGTTTTTCCATGTCTAATCTAAGTGTTTTTAAAAATTTACCTTAACATTTGTACATTTTGACCAACTAATCCTCTGGCCTGCTTTGAGTAGAGTTGAAATCGCTATTTTCATACAATGCTCACCTGGAACCATAGTTGGCCAAAAACGTGGTGTGACAACAACTATGGAAGGCAGTAGTTACTGGGGATACAGTTATAAGACTCGGTATTCCTATCCCATTGCGGTTACCACCTGAAGAAGGCCAGAGGATGAGTTTGCCGAAACATGGTTAAACAACAACAACTATAAAGATGAGAACAACAGTTCCCAAAAGAATGAATACAAAAATTATACTTATTTATTTATCTATTTTTTTTTTTCTTGCTTTCTTTTTTTTCTCTTCTTCTCACAATTAACCTAGGGTTAGTGGTAGAGTAAATAATAATTATTTATTTATTTTTATTAACTTTTAGCAAAGAAAAAATACCCCCCCCCAAAAAAAATTATGCACAGAATGTATCTCCTTTAGCATAAAAAGCTAGAACTGCTCGAAAATAAACGATCATTCTAGGTGAAATTTCACATGGGCACATGGGGGATGATGCATGTTGAATGGGGGGGGGTAGCATGGTACCCCAGGTTTAGAAATTCATCTCATTCAGATTTTTTTTTTTTTTGCCATTCACATAAACAGCCAACTACTTAATCTACTTTCAGTGTTGTTTTTATAACAACTACCAGTAAACATGAAAGAAAGTAATTTTTTTTTTTTTTTACCTCCCATGGACTAATTTAGTTTCTGATCACCTCAAGCAAAGTATGTATTGCCCTATCCAGCTAAGAGATAGTTGAATCCGAACAATTTCAGTTTTGTATGTTTAGTTTTGGTAATTTCTGAGATTTAGCAGGACACACGGATATGCAAGTTTTAGTTTATACAAGATAACAGAAAACTATTAGAAAATTAATATGACCATGAGATGGAATTTTGCTGGAGAAAAGTTGCCTGATCCTTGTATAGGGCTTTGTTTATAATGGTATACGCAGACAGTCAGAAACTCCATTCATATAATGTTGATTTCAGCTTTTAAAAAGCATCAGTTCTTTTATATGACAGGAGCGCATATAAAAATGTTTCTATCTGATCTAAGAACACATATTTCTCAATATCTTTACATTACGGTGAAGATTATTCCTGACAGCTAAACGAATCTTGAAGGCTCAAAATTCGCAAACCGGACTACTTATTTTAAAAGTTGCACAGTATAAGTTCCGTATTTGCAAAACCATTTGCGAGTTTAAAAAGACCTCCAGATTTGGTAAGGGCCTCCTAGTAGTTCTTCCTTCAACTGAGGCAAATTGTAGGCTTTGTAGTTTAGAGAAAGCTAAAAAAGTTCAGTTAAGTTCTTGATGGGTGATATATCATCCATTGTGCAAGGTTCCTGAATGGAGGGATAAAATCAAGGTCCTTCTAGACTGAAGAAGGGGGTTCGAATCTTGAAGAATCGCAATTATTTTTTGTACGAAGCTGAAAGGTTCAATAAGGTACATTTTGAAGAAAAATATATCATCCCTCATACTAGTTCCCAAACCCGGGCAACTAATGTAAAATTCTTCTAGACTGAGGTAGAAAGGAATTCACATCTAGAATATTCACAACTTAATTCACCTCAACAAGTGGAGATATATAATAATCCAAATGTTCCCAAATGAGGAATTCAATACAACCCCCCCTCTTTCAGGGAATACTGCAGCAGGCGTCGGAGTTCCACGTAAGCACCTTTTTGCATCCACAAGGTGGGAAAACAAAGTTCTTAATCAGATTCGCTCCTATGCAAACTGATATGTGCTGTAGTCTTTTTTGAAACCGAGAAATGGTGCAAACCAAATTTTGTGCTTAAACATCAAATCTCGTTTGAAATAACATCTCGTCTGAATAAAAGGAAAAACGTTTTTAATACAACTCCCAGCATGCAACAGTGAAATATTTTAGCAGCAAATTTCCAACATTTGAACCTATTATTAGTGGAGATTTTGTACCTGTCTGTCTGAAGCCGAGTGTATACTTTTATTATTAATGGAGATTTTGTATCCGCCTGTTTGAATCCCATTCTGTACTATTCCTTCTATTATTTACTAGCCTGGGTGCCCAGCGTTGCTCGGGTGTTTGGAAATGTGTGTTGAGAAAAAAAAAAAAAAAAAAAGTGGTAGTAGGCAGGCAGACTCGAACCCGTACTGCAAAGGAGGAAAAGAACGTGAAAAAAAAACAAAAAAAAAAAACGTGACGTCTTTGCTGTTTCGCCCATCGCCAAACTGGAAGTGGCGAAGGTTTAAATTAAGGCTAGTCAATCGAAAAGAGGAGATGACATTCGAAAATATCGGCAAAAAAAGCGACCCCTCCATGTAGAAAAGTGCCCAGTTGAGGGTGAAGGAATTAATGTTTTTAGCAAAATTTTGGATATTTGTTGTCTGAAGGGCCGAGCTTCAAAACGATACTGATCTCATGAAAATCTGTCGAAAGTTTTAGGCAGACATACCTACATACATACATACATACATACAAACAGACAGGTGAGATTTATAGTATAGATGAAGATTTAGTATCTGCTTATCTGAAGCTGTTTCTATGCTATTACTTCTATTAATAATGGAGATGTTGTATTCGTCTGTCTGAAGCTGAACCTACACATTTAAATCTATAAATAATGGGGATTTTCTATCTGTCCGCCTTTGACCTCATAAAACTGTAGCACAACAGATGCAAGGTCATCACCTTTTGGACTAATTGTCGAAGACGTATACTCGACTGGGAATGAAGAAAACCCAGTCTATGCCATTTCAAGCTATTGTTAGTAAATGAACAAATAATCTATTTAATAATGCACTATGGCTTTTCATGTTCCATTTTTAAAAGATGGGATAATTCGATCAGTAATTAATTTTTTTTTTAATTCCGACTTTACTTATTTAAAAATAAATTGTTTCAAAATCAAATTATGTTGTCCTGTTGACTAAAACAGTCACACGTTTAAATAAATACAGAGTGGAACGATAAAATTATCGCCATAAAAAAGACATGATACCATTTCCGTTTTTTTTTTCTTTTCTTTTTTTTTTTTTTTTTTTTTTTTTTTTTTTTTTTTTTTTTTTTTTTTTTGCAAATCATCTACTAGTTGGCCAGTTGTGTACAAATCCTAAGAGTGATAGGAACTTTCTATCATGCTTTAAAATGACACAATGTTCGACAAGTAAGATCGGAGATGCGCCGCTGTACAACTCATGCTCTCTACTGATCCAAGTTATGACAACCGGACTATAGCTAGCATCCTCAAAATGTATCGCTAGATTGCCATGAATAACAGGGATGTGATCAAAACAAAGTTTTCAGCCACGGTTATGGTCTTTGGCGCGGTTTCAAGTGTGAGCCAAATCATGCCACCGCACATCTTCAAAATCAACTTGAAAACACCAAAGTGCACCTGGATGTGCTGAAAAATGTGGTGATCTCTTGGTGCAATTAGGGGGCTGCTAGTAGACCCTGGGTGTGGCAGCAAAACTCAGCGCCGGACCACAAGTTAAAAAAAAATCCAGGCTTGACTTCAGGAGGAGTGCTACGACTTTGTACCCTTCTCTCACTGACCCCTCATCCCCTGACCTGAACCGATCGGACTACATTTCATATGTTGAGAACATCACCAACATGACCAACCACAACACCAAAACCAGCCTGATCGTCACCATCCACCAAGTATTTGCTGAGCTCTCACCAGCGCTTGTGGAAAAGGCATGCTTCCAGTTCCGGACTTGTATCGAGGCGGTGATTAAGGCTGAAGGTGGCTACATTGGATAGATTTTAGCTTTACTATATAATCAAGTTACCCGAATTAATTTTTTAAATAAAAGTTTTAAAATAAAGCTGCAGTGCTGTTGTCTTTAGGGCAACAACTTTATCCTTCTACCTCGTATATTAAAAAAAAAAAAACATTGACGTTTTATTGATTTAAAGAATATTTAGCTGACAATTATTTTTTTGTGGTAAAAAGACAGAATATTGTTTTAAAAATTTCAACTGCTACAATTTTAAATTAAAAACAAAATGTAGAAGAGAAGTAATCGTTAAATTAATTTAGCTGACAATGAAAATTAATTTTTTTTTACATGGTAGTCACCACTTATTAGGGCCCGGAAGCCACTCGGGGATAAGGGTTATTGTGTGTACAGTAATCAATGGGATAATATCGTAGTAATCATTAATAATGGAGATTTGATAAAGTGTTTTACTTAAGAGGGCTGTTTAACAGGAATTTGTTTATGTTGAACTTGAAGACATCCAAGTTGAAGTCAGGTGGGAAACATGCAAACGGAAGAGAGTTACACAGGTGTGCACTTCTAAGAAAGAAGCTTTGTTCATGAAATCTACATTTTGATTTAGGCACAGATAAAGAGTGGGAAAAATTATTGACAGTGGTTTCAGCTAGACTGGTGTTTTTCGTGAAAGATTAGTGAGGGGGGGACCAGAGATTGGAGCTCAGACGAGCACTTGCCATGGAAATAACGATAAAACAAAAACAGGCTTGCAACGTCTCTTCTGTGGGAGAGAGGTTGCAGGGAAGAGAAAAGGGCATCCTCCACTAAGCCACAAAGTCTATTTTGTACTCTGTCAAGCCAGGATAGGCTGTTTTTAGCAGCTCCTGCCCAGATGTGGCAGCAGTATTCCATCCTTGGACGTACTTGGCTTTTATATAGATAGAGAATTGCATCAGCAGTGAGAGATCTTCTGGAGCGGTAGAAATATCCTACCATTTTTCCAGCGACTTCGGCAACAGACTTGATATGTGTGTTCCATTTCAGATCAGGTGTAAAGGTCAAACCCAAAAGCTTGTCAAAACATGGAGCCTCCCCAAAATGAGAGCCATCCATTTCAATTGATGCCAGATGGAGATCAGAGCGTTGATGATGTAAAGATAAGAGCTTGGTTTTAAATGCATTAAAAGTAACCAGCCACCTCTTCCCCCACTGTACCACACACTCAAGATCAGAGTAGAGAGTATCAGAGAGAACTTTGTCATTTACGGCCTTTGATGTGTTGCCATAGATGGTCGTGTCATCAGTATAGATGTCAACGAATGATTTAAGTATGTGTTTAGGGAGATCATTGATATAGAACAGGGAGAGAGGTAGACCCAGGATGGACCCCTGAAGGACTCCAGCATTAATACTGCAGGCCTCTGATTTCTGCCCATCAACCACTACTCTTATGAGCCTATCAGAGAGAAATGATTTAATAATTGAGAAAACATTCTTGTGAAGTAGGCCCTTATGCCATACCTTATCGAAGGCCTTTGATATGTCAAGAGCAATTGCCCTTGAAAGGAAGCCTTTGTCCAGAGATTCACTAATCCTATGAGATATAACCGTTAGCACATCTGCTGTAGATCTAGCAGAACGGAAACCGTATTGCATGTCACTAAGAAGGTTATTTCTGCTGAGGTGGGTGACTACTTCTTTATTTAATATGGATTCCAGCAACTTACTCATGACACACAAGAAACTTATTGGTCTGTACTGAGAGGGAGATGACTTATCACCTAAATTCTTAAATATGGGGTATACTGATGAGGTTTTCCAGGATGTTGGGAAGCACTTCTCCTTAAGGCAATGCTTAAACATTGTAAGTATGGGGGCAAGTTCTGGTTGAAGCTTTTTCAACACTATAATTGGAATGCCGTCAGGGCCAGTTGCTTTACTGGAATGGAATCAAGGTTCTTAATTAGCTTGGCAACCTCACACACAGATATTTGTATGTTGCATAGCATGTTGTCTGTTATAGGAGGAAATACGGGGAGTTGATGGCCTTTGTCGCATAGGGTAGAATTAGCTGCAAATAGTTTGGCTTCGTCTGATGCTGATGAGATGACCTTAGGTCCATTGATGATTGTTGGGATAGAACGCACGCTTCTGTTCAGGATCCTGTTTGTTATTTGCCAAAACTGGTGTGAACCAAGCCACTGTTCAGCTACTTTGGATTTAACGGACTTAGCATATAGCTCTCTTGCATTTTTTATTACTCTTTTACAGTGGTTGCTGGCAGTCCTGAAAGCAGCTTTAATCTCAGTACATCTATTACGTTGGTAGCTATGGTAAAAGTGATTTCTGTGCGCGATGGCAGCAGCACATTCTGGGGAGAACCATGGCTGGCTGTTAAGATTTTGTTGGAATTTTTTGGATGGTATGAATCAGTCTATGCCTACAATTAACCATTCGGTCAGGTATGATACTATAGAGGACACATTCTTTTTAAACATGGAATGCAGAGGTAGATCAGATATAAATGTACGGAAGCTATCCCAGTCACCCATAGAGTATCGATATAGCCATGGAAGAAGAAAATGTAATTTCTTATTATAAGTATTAACCCTGACAAGCTTTATTATTTCAAAAGGAATATTATTATTAACAGTAATTTATACAGATGGATATAGAAAACACTGGAATTTCCATGGTGTCCTAGTTCAATATATATTTATCAAAGTTATGCATAGGCGAGAAACACATACACATACACTAATCATTGCTTGGTAATTTTATTAGTGTAATAATAATGTGGTGGCTGAATGCCAAGCTCTGACTAAATGATGTTTGCAAAGGAAGAGTTGTTTACTTCCAGGAAGTAACTATTATTTACAAAGTGTAACTTCGCAAGTCATTGTGTATTTTAGTTATTATTTATTTATCGCCCCCCCCCCCACACACACACGAGGGAATAGTTAGACCCAAGGTCGATTTTAAATGTGTGGTAAAATCCACTTTTACCTAAAGGGGCACCCTGGATTGCAAAAAAAAAAAAAAATTCCTTAAGCTAGAATATTCTTTTTGTGATGGAGTACAGAACATATACTGCACTTTGAAAAATTTATTTTGCAAAAACAAGAAGTGAAACAAATTTTGAAAATCAGTCATTACACCGAGGAGGAGAGTAGGTAATTCTTTGTCTGCCTTACTCTTAACTAGATGCATTTTGATCCATTCTTCCAAGCATTATCCCTTTCAGAATTTGTCCATCACTTTCACAGATTTAAATCGCATATGTGCAAAGTTTTTCTTTTTAACTCTTAAACTTCTAATTCCCCCATAGGCCAGGTCCAATTAATTTCACGAACAGAATAGTTTTGCACCACTTTTATATTCTTTTACAAATATTAAATTAAAGACATAACGCTACTAAACCTTAAGCTTAGACTCCTTATTTCAATTTTGATCCAAAATCCATTATATGATTTGGATTTTAGAAAATGTCTAAAATTTAAGACTTAAACTTAAGAAGAAATTGAAATGAAAGTAATTTTGCGTAATTGATATCGAATGATTGTGGTTCAAATTCAATGCAAATCTGAAATATTTAGATTTTGTGCTTGAAAAACTCAGCAAACGTCTTCCTTATGTCTTTCTTGCATGAGAAGTTTATTTGTCTAGTTTAACAAATGAGACGATCGACAACCACTAGACAACACAGCCACTCATGAAACAGCAACAATGAAAAACGGTGATAAAAAGAATAAAAAGACCTGTGCAAAAAAAAACACCCTGCGCACATATATATAAAAAGACTATATTTGGTTTTACGGTTCTGAACTATTTTAGATGGGAATTAATTATTTGCAAGGATCCCATAGCGCAGTGGATAGAGAATTTAGTAAAATTCAGCCGTAAAAGTTACACTCTTTTTGGGAGATTAAAGGTTAAATTCTCAGAGCGAGCGACACCAAAAATACAATTGCAAATTACTTAGGACTTCTACCCAACAATGGCTGATGGAATAAGAACATGCTACTCCCATGGATTAAATAAAGATTCCCCAAGTTCGACAAGATACATCTGAAGTAGGTCAGAAGTTACAACAACTGAAACATTGTACCTTTACTGTACGTACGTATGTGTGTCACGATTTCCAGATAAATTATTTGATCAGGAGATCCTATTTATTAAAAAGGAGGACAGATGATAACATACTACAAACATTAAATTAGTATATAGATATGCTTATTTAATGTTTGTAGTATGTTGTCACCTTCTATCCTCCTTTTTAATAAATAGGATCTCCTGATCGCTGAAAACACAATGTAAAAGGAAAAATTAAAATTAAAAAAAAACAAACTGTTATCGCTTTTGAGCTATACATGAAACTAAAATATACTTTCTTGGTCTTCTGGCCAGGATCCAAGGGTAGAATCTGTTCTGTCTAAAGATGGTATAATGATATTATGAGGTTTCCGTCCGTGTCGGGCGTCTATAAAGTGGAACTATGTCACATACTTCTATATTGTTGCGGGGTCTCCATTCACACTGAATATCCACAGAATGCCCAACAGCAATATATTACATATGAAAGATAAAATTTCCAGAGGTCCTGCGAGTATTTATTAATTGATGTTTAATGTTGTTAAAATTTCATAAAAATCAGAGATAACTTTCACCCCCTCTTTATCCAATTTGCATACAACTAAATTGTATACAAAATATAACCCACATTATCCGCTTATCAGCTGTGTTCCAAAAATTATAATGATCGGTTAATTAGTTTAGGAGTGAATCCTGTACATGTTAATAAAATGTTATGCTTAAGCTAAGGGAGTCATATGAGAAGAAACTAAAATTTGAGGAATCTTGATTAATTGATGTCTAATAACTATGGCTCAAATTTAATACAAATATATTTGAATTTCAAATTGAGCTTTTTCCCATATTTATGTCGTTTTATAAATCTTTTAAAATACTAAAAAAAGAAAAAATACTGTAATTTGGAGCATATTTACTAATTGAGATCTAATACCTATTGTTAAAATTTCACAAAACAGGTATTTAACTTTTCACAAAGGCTGTTAATCCCCTTTTACCTTCATTGCATAAAACTAAATTAAACTAAATATAACTCACATTACAGATTCTTACCCCTAGCAGGTGTGTTCTAAAATTCGTAATAATTGGTTAATTAGTTTATGAATTAGTCACGTACATAAAATATATAAACATATGCACATAAGTTTATATATAGATAGAAATAGCAACGGGAGCCTAATTTCCATAAATTGCATAGAGAGAAATAAGTAAAAGTAAACGACTGCTTAATATTGTCATTTGAAATGACTAAGTTTTATTTGGGACAAAATTGGAATAAAAAAAGTAAATTTGAACTCTTAACCTCTGTTTATGGCTATATCCCAACAACTGTTTGTCGAGAGACATTTGTGATGCAAAGTGAGTTGTGTCAGATCATGTAAATAATTCGTTTTACTGACTAATCGTTGGCGTTTTGGAGGATTGGTATAAGCGGTTAGCTCGGCGACTACAGGGTGGTCAAAACGTCAGGTAACATGTTAAAGGTAGAAAAAACAATATGATCCATTATAATCTCTATTCGTTTAATATTATTTCTTGGATGAAATTTTTCCACAACGATGGATTGGTCGCCGTGGCCCAGTTGAATGGCCAGCCAGATCTCCGGATCTTACCCCTCCTGATTTCTGGCTTTGGGGCTATGTAAAGGATAGCGTTTATGGCAAGAAGCCTGATACAATAGCGTCTTTAAAGTTATTTATTGAAGAGGAGATTGCGCGGATATCAGCTGACATGATTACACGTGTTACACAATCAGTGGTTAATCGCTTCCAGCGATTGATAGAGAGAAATGGACGACAATTAACAAAATAAACATATTTCATGTTTGTTTCATTTTATATTTCAATGTATGGTACTTAAATATACGTGTATTGCTAATCTCGTTTTTCTGTAAAATGTTACCTGACTTTTTGACCACCCTGTATATACGATATCAGTGGCAAGGTTAACTAATTTGCTTATTAGTGTTGAAAGGGGGGATCTTATTAATTATTTGCTATTGTTTTTTTTTAAATTTAATTATTGTTTTGATTTTAACAAAAAGTACACCTGACCATTCGGGTTAGAATCATAGTGTAGTATCTGTAGACTGCTGCTCAGTTCTAATCAGTCTTGCACAATGGATGGGATTACATCAGTTAATGTTATTCTTGACAAAGGTCGAACTAAATACAGATCGAAGTGACACAAAATTTGGCAGACAAACCAATTTCCACAAAAGATAACAGGAAGGTTAGTTATGAGGTTAAGCAGGTCAAAGTAGGATAAAAACAGATGTCAGTGTACATGACGCATGACATCATGGATATTAAGTTTGATAAAGAAACAAGAGTTTGAAATGGGTCTTGCATGGGACAGATCAAGAATAATAACTGAGAGGAAAACTTTGATAATCACCAAAAGCGAAATCCCCCTCCCCCAATCACTGTGTCCATCCATTTATCCTTAATAAAATAGTAAACTAATTAGTTAAGAGAATACTAGTCTCTCTTTCTGTCTGTCTGTCTGTCTGTCCCTCTCTCTCTCTCTCTCTCTCTCTCTCTCTCTATCTATCTATCTATCTATCTATCTCTCTATCTAGATAGATAGCTATTTTTCTCCGGAGAAACTTAATACTAAAACTCCCAATGTATATATTAGTCTCCTTTCTGTATATATGAAAAGAATTTTAAGAAATAAAAACATTTTCCGTTATAAGCTTACTCTGATAAATGGTATTTGTAGAAAGTTCTGTTTGTTGAAGGCAGTATTTGTTGGACTGAAGACTTGTTTGTAATTGTTGGTTTATTTATCTGGCGAAGTTTATGTCAATTGAAGGCTGCTCAACCATTGGTTTTCTATAGGTCCTGGTGACTGTCCCAATATAAACAGTATATATTTCACCTGTTCAGTTAGTTCATGAGTGACTAGTCTTCTACTAAGTTTGAGTGGGTTTTTGTCGTCATAGGCTTACTGCTTGTTGTAATGACTGGTAGTGGTTGAAGGTAGTGTTCATTGAAGGTTCTATTCATTAAAGATTTGTAGCCTTTGCTCCATTCATCCATAAAAAAAATTAACTTGGTTAAAGGCTGGTCAACCTTTGCCTTTTTGTGTGCCCTGTTCACTGTTTTACGGGATCCGATTTTATATACAGTATACACGGAATTTACCTAGGTAACCGGTGTCTACCTGTAAAATTAGTTATAAGTAGTGTTTGGACAATTTGTCAGAATCGGAGAAGTTGGAACTTTTGGAGGAGGTTGGTATCAGAAAAAATAAATTGAGCCTAATTTCTGATTCTAAAAACGACTTTTCTAATTGCTTTTGTTGTTGGTTAAAATATAATTTTCAATTGCTGGCACTAATGATAAAATGATGAATATGTATTGATTTTTAACTATCAGTAAAATTAAATCTATAGATCCAGCCATGGTATTTAGGTAAAAATTGCACCGGAAGTAGGGCTATGACAACAGCATATGCTTTTCCTTGTTTTGACTCTCAGATATATATCCATAGATATCTTATGTTTTTATGTAGAGTGATGATGTGGTTCTTGGTTAATTGTGTCTAGCTGTCTTGAATATATACTCGAGAGTAAAAACAATGAAAAAAAATATTCTGTTGTTCTAGCCCTAACCGGAAGATATGGCATAGTACAAATTGCACAAGTAAAATGGCACAGGTGAATAAATAAGAAAATTGACACAAGGGAAAAATATAGATGGAAATTTCTCAGTAATTTGATCAAATCACTATTTTCAATGAATACATGGAGAAAAGATTAAAGAAAAAAATAGATCAAATCATGTTATATATGCCCTTCCCCACATTTGCAAAAATATATGCACGCATTGCACAAAATTTTACAATAATTCGAAAATTATAAAAACAAATAAAAACAAAACAACAACTCTCTAACTAAATATTTTTAAAATTTTCAAAGAATCAGTAATTGTATTGGAATATAGTTATGATGCATCTTCCTTTCCAAGAGCTGTAGGCTTGTGGAACTCTCTTCCTGCTGACTGTTTTTCTCCTACCTATACCCTTGGTATATTCTTGATCAGTGTTGCTCTGGATGAATATCTAAAATTCAGGAAAAATGATTAATTCTTTTACAGAAACTGCCGCATATTTCGTTAGGGAGATCGATTTTTCTCTTTTACTAAAGGGAAGTAACTCTGAGTTTTTTAATGAATAAGTTACTTTCCTTATGCCGACTCATTCGTAGAGGAATCAATATAAAGATGAGTTGTCTTTACGTATATGTCCAGAGAGGGGAATGGGCTGGGTAGGGGAGGAAAAATTGGCTGAGTAATTTGGTAGAGATCACAGAGGTAATTTTTTTAAAAACTTTGACTCCAATTTTGACCCCTTAACATTTGTCGTTTGGGCTCCAAATCAAATTAAAAAGTTTGATCCCTGTCCACGTAACCTGCATCTAAAATTTCAAGTGTTCAGACCCAAAATTGGCAGAGGAGTTTGGTAGAGTTTTGATAGGTCAAATCTTTGAACTTTGACCCCCTTGATAGCCAAATTTCTGGCTGAAAATCAAATAAAAAGATTTTCCCAAATCTCAATATCACTTATGTCAAATCTCGAGTCTGTAGATTGAAAATTGACAGAGTAGTTCAGTAAGGAAATGTACACACACAGACAGACAATGTCACTTTTATAGATATATTTATATATAGTGTGTGTTGTGTAGGTAAAAAAAAAATTTCAAATATATTTCACTTTTGATGTATACAAATCCTTTTTGTTTAGAAGCTCAATGTATACTAAATATAACAACAGAGCTAATATAAAAGAATAGCAGTATAGTTATATTCCAAGATCGAAATATTTATTTTTCATTCAAAACACTCCTCCAATATGTTAAGATTTTGGTACATTTTTTTTTTTTTTTATAGACCGATTTCGTTATGCAGAAACAAACGGTTATTATTATGTCAATACCGTCTATTTTTCGTGCATATACTCTTCAGAAAAAAATAGAAAATCTTTCCTTAAATAGAAAAAAAAAACAGGGAGAAAACAAGTTCATAGAAGACTCAACATCATGTTGTTTGTTACGGCAGCTGTCTTTGTTCATATTCAGGAATATATATATATATATTATTTACAGAAAGTTTAGATGAGATAAGTCAAACCGAAAGGGAGAAAAAGAAAAAAGAAGGAATTTAATAATTTTATTTATTGCGGACTATTATCCTCATCTTTTCTTAGTTGCTTCACAATGTTTCGGCCAACTATTCCTCTGCGCCAGTTGATAGAGACGTTGAATCTCTACGGTTTCAGGTGAGAATTGTCTGGAGATAGTGGTTTCAATCCTACCTAAAGCCGGCCAGAGGCTTACTTGGTCAAAACATGGTGAGACGACAACAACTACGGAAGGCAGTGAATGCAGTCACGAGATTCAGAGTTCCTATCTGTCGCGGTTACCACCTGACGAAGGCCAGAGGAATAGTTGGCGGAAACGTTGTGAAACAATTAAGATAAAGATAATAGTCTGCAAGAAATAAAAATTAATAAATAATGCTCATCTCAATGAATTTCAATTAAAATAAGAGGAATTTAATATTCTTAAAAATTTTCTGTCATATATACAGGGTGACCCCCAAAAAACGGGCCCCAACTCTAATTAGGCCCCGTTTCTTAGTGTTTTGTCCGAATGAAATGAAACTTTGGTCATAACTAGTTTATTATATTCAAAAAAGCACATCAAAACACTAGGGTCTTTGGCCTTTTTTTTCTCCGTTCTACAGCATATGTTCTAGATGGCCTCCATTTAGCTTTTGTTTTTTTTGGGTCACCCTGTATTATTTTAATATATTTGAAGTGTTTAAGATTATTACATTCCTCTTCTTTTTTTTTTTTTTTTCTTTTTTTCCCTTTCGGTTTTACTTTTCTTTTTTTTTTTCTTTTTTTTTCCGTTGCATCCAAAATATTTAACGGACATTTTTTAAGACTTCATATTTATTTGAATTTTGAATTTTAGGTTGTTTCAGGTATACGAGATTTGAATGTGATCTTATAATATTTCTATATGATTCCTATTCCAGTTCTGAAGCAGATGAGTATCGGCTGAAGAGAGCTTGATGAGTATCTAAAACGGTCCTCTATTATTAGGTTTGAAACCGACGGTACTGATGGCTTATCTCATTTAAACTTTCGGAAAAAAATATACACTTGTGCCTGATATTATTCATACCCCTCGGATCTTTGAGATTTCTATAAGAATATTGCTCAAACCAGACGGTAGACAATATTAAAGGGATTTCAAACAATAAATCAAGCATAAGCATTTAATTTAAACTCAACAAATAAATAAATTATGCAAGTTTGAAACATTATACAAAGAAAAACAATAATGGTACTAGTTCAAAATTATTCATACCTCTCTTACTAATAGTCAATAGCATGCCCTTTATTCTTAATAACTGCCTGTAACCGTTTTGGATATTTATCAACAAGGTTTTTACAAGCATCAACACTGATTTTTGACCATTCTTCAATGCAGTAGTACTCCAAATCCCTCAAATTTCTAGGTTTCCGCTTTTTAACCCCAGTTTTCAATATGTGCCAGAGGTTTTCGATAGGGTTCAGGTCGGGACTCTGGCTAGGCCATTCCAAAACATTAATTTGATTATCCTCAAACCATTTCTTGACTATTTTGGCAGTATGTTTTGGATCATTATCCTGTTGAAGGACCCAGTTTGGTCCTAAATGGAGCTTCTCCGCATCCTGTCTAATGTTTTTCTGGAGTATCTCCAAATATTGCTCCTTCTTCATGGTTCCATCTATCTTGACCAAACTACCTGGACCACTAGCCAAAAAGGAGCCCCAAAACATTAGGCTACCACCACCATGTTTCACCGTGGGTATGGTGTTCTTTGGGTTGTAAGCTTCTCCTTTCTTCCTCCAAACGTAAGAAGCATCCATATGGCCAAACAATTCAATTTTTGTTTCGTCAGTCCACAAAATACTTGAGAAAACGGATTCTGGAGAATTCACATGGGTCCTAGCAAACTTTAGACGTGCTGCTAGGTTTTTTCCCGTGTGCAATGGGGTCCTTCTTAGTCTTCTTCCTTTCAGACCATTTTCATGCAGAGTCCTTTGCAATGTTTGCCTTGATATTTTTATGCCAGAAGACTCCAGATTTTCTAAAATGTCCTTAGTAGTGGTGGTTGGATTTGTATTAACACTTCTTACAATATTCCTGGTGGCTCTAGCAGACAGTTTCCTTTTCCTTCCTCTACCAATCAAGTTGTTTGTTGTGTGGTGGCTCTGGAATTTTTTGATGATGCTCTGTACTGTTGCTGTAGGGACCTCAAATTTCTTGGAAATTGACTTGTAACCTAAACCATCCTTATGTGAATTCACAATTTTAGTCCTAAGATCATTACTAAGCTCTTTTTTCTTCCCCATTCTAATAATTTTTATTCTTTTATTGGTTTTCAGTTGATATCATTTTAATTTCTGAAAAATGCAAAAAACGAAATGAAATTAATCGAAGGTTGTATAAAAGCATTCAAAATAAGAATCAAACAGGAAACAAACAGTCAGAAACTCGATTAATACTGAAAAAATAAGGGGGTATGATTATTTTTGAACATTGCATATTTTATAAATAGCTGTATATTTCTTTTATTACAAGTATCCCGAGATTTTAAAATGACGAAAATGATCAGAAGAGGTTTATTAAGAATATGTATCAATATGGACGTAAACAATAAATTCTTACAAAGTTACACCTAATAAACTCAATTTTCAAGGGGGGGGGGTATGAATAATATCGGGCACAAGTGTATATGTATTCATTTCATGCTAAATATAGCACACTGCCACTGAGACCTAAAAACTTTTGTGAATGAGGGTTTAACTGTATAAGCGCATTCTAAATGGTGTAAGAAATTCTGCAGAAATAAGCAGGCTCCTCATTGGTCGGTTTGACCGCCCACGGTTTTGTTTGAACCTATCAGATTGATTGTTGTTACTAACTGCCAAGTCATACTTCGAACAGTGTGGAGTCTTGAATCCTGCAAACACAAAGATAAACCATGAACTACCACCCTTAAGGGTGTTACCAGCTCTGTTTTAGCAGAAAGCTAAAGATGGCGCATCTTTTGCAATTTGGATCTTTTTACTTTAATAAAATTTACATAGAAGTTTAAAGGTGGACCTGTTGTGATTTCTGATTGTTTTCTTTCATTCTGCTAAGGGAAAAACCAAGGTGAGATAATATCTCACAATGGAGAATTGTGGAGTGAGATGCTTGTTTACCTTTAAAGTTTTGCACATTCTTATAGTTAGGGAGCAAGGATGGAGTTGCAAATACAAGCGGTTTGAGGACAAGCTATTTAAGTAACAAGTTTCCCAGCATCTGGGGACCTCGAACTCACAACCCTTGTCTCTAAGTTAAACATGTTCGCCGGTTGACCTACAGAGTCAAGTACAAAATAGTGACACTATCAGATACATAAATCATGCTCTTTTCCTTCTCTCTTTTCTTCCGCTTTCTTTCCCATAAAATCTATATTTATTTACCTCCTCTCAAGGTAAGTAGACAAAAGGCCAGGTATGGTGTTGAAAAGTTAGCACACTAGGACTAATGTGCTCTGAACTAAAAAAATGTCTGAACAGCCCCATCGGCATTCCACGGTAGGAGTGCCTCAGGTGATTAGCAATAAACTAACTTCTGAGAGAAGGTAAAGCCTGTGAGGGTGGACCTTTTAGGATTAAGCAGAACCATACTTCAGCCTGACAGCAGGCTGAGTGTCAAGAACGTCTCCCAGAATGAAATGTAGTTTAATCGCTTATCGAAACAGGAGGAGAATAAAAAGGGATTGTAATAGGCAACAAAACCGTGAATAGTGAGAACATTATTTGCTATTAAATTGCTAACTTTTTTCTTTCTTTTTTTTTATTTAAAGATTTAAAATAATAAAAAAAATTGTATTGTGTAGTAAAATATATTCGTAAAAAATTAGTTTAATGTCGACCTTCATCGGAGCTGAAGTCGATGTTTTTGATTGTTAAACAAAGCTAACGTTTTTGATAAAACTTTTTGTGGCGTACCGCTGAATTATTTTTTCTAAAGAATAAAAATGAATAAAATATATTTTTACAATGATCTTTATACATTTATCCAGCGAATAAACATAAAAATATATATTTAAAAAAAAACACGTTTATTATTTAGAAAAAAAAAAAAGTTAGTTTGATTTTACAATCGAAAGCATCGACTTCAACTCCGTTGTTGGATTTAAAAAATAATAAACGTGGTTTTTCATATATAATTTTATGTTTATTCGCTAGATAAATATGTAAAAGTAAGTTTTTTTTTTGTTCTGTAGAAAGTTTTTTTTTTTTTTTGACAGAATGAAATTTGCCGCACTGGCATACTTTTTGGTGTCCTGGCGTGCTGATGTCCCAAAAAATGAATTGCCCTTCTCGCTGCGTTTCTGTAAAATGACAAATGGTTCACTAAACCGAAAAGAATGATTATTTTAAATATTAAAAAAAAAAAAAAATAATAATAGAAATAATGATTTAAATGTTTTAATAATTTTTTAAAAAATTTGTTTTTATTACATTGTTCACTGAGATATTCTTTGTTTAATTTTATCGTTTTGTGAAACAAGGAAAATCTAATTAAAGAAAGTGAATTGCATTTTTTTACGTTCTTAATGTTTCAGTTAATTTATGTATTCTAAAAAGTTTTCTTCTCACCTGTTTTAGCTCCAAGACAGTAGCCAAAAATTAACAATTACAACAAAGCATACCTCTAAAATTTGACACAAGTTTTATTCGCTCTTCATTGCAAAAAGTTTTGAATGTGATATTCGTTTTCAGCATATCCGGAATCATATAAAAAATCGTCATTTTAACGGTGAGTGTTGAGTTGCCGTTAAAGTAAAAATTTACTGAATTTATTGTTCAGTGATAAAGGAGAGAAAAATATGTTGTAAAAAAAAATGTTGTAAAATAAAAAATGTAAAAAAAAAATGTAAAATAAAATGTAAAAAAAAATGTTGTAAAATAAAAATGTAAAATAAAAATCTTGTAAAAAAAAAAAATTATGCAAAAAAAAAAAAATGTTGTGAAATAAAATAAGATCATCATAGAAGTATTTCAGTCTAAAAATTTATTTCTTTGAAAAAAAAAAATGAATATTAATTTGTAGTCCATTCCACCCCGTTAGCCCATTTCACTCCGGGTACTGTAGTCTAATACGGGTTAATTTATTATTTTTCCGTTATAAATATGTTTATATATACTAACAAGATCTGTGGAAATTCCACAGTGGCATTTTTCATATGTAATATATTGCTGCTGGGCATTCTGTTGATGTTCAGCATGAAGAGAGACCCCACAATATTATTGTAGCCCTTTTGTTAAAAATGTAAAAGTATTTATCTAAGTAATTTGGTTAATGTAGTGTCAGAATATATCTGGTTATTATGGTTTATCTCCAATCTCCTTATAAGAGCATGTGACATATTTCCACATATATCATTATGTCATCTTTAGATAGAACAGTTACTAACTTTGGATCCTAGCCAGAAGACAAAGAAAGTATATTTACGTTTCACTTACGGCCCAAAAGCAACATCGTTTTCTTTTAATGAATTTTTTAAATTTTTACATTGCGTCTTTGGTGATCGGGAGATCCTATTTATTAAAAACGATGATTAGAAGGTGATAATATACTGCAGACATTAAATTAGCGTATCTATATACTAATTTAATATTTGTGATATGTTATCGCATTCTTTCCCCCTTTTAAATAAGATCGAATAATTTATAATCTGGAAACCGTGACACTCGTATGGACGTATGTCAAAGGTGCTAACGGTATTAATATATAGATTTTAAACAAAAAAGTGCGAAGTAAGTAATAAGTTGGTTTTTCTTATTAAATGAAGTATTTTGGAACGGAAATCAATCGAATGAAAAATGAGATATGGTTTACATGGGTATATAAAGACTGGAAGAAAAGTCGTTCGATTTTCTAAAAGATAACCTATTTGTAATGACAAAAAAAAAACAAAAAAAACAAAAAAAACGCAAGATGTCTGCCACTGTTTATGAAATCGATAATCACTTTATTAAATGAAAATCGAAAGCGTACAACATGTTTGAGAAGGTATTTACGATAAGTATAAGAGTCAGACTAAGGCATCATCTATAATATAAATATCACCTGTCTGTTTAAATGTATGTATGTATGTATGTATGTATGCATGCATGCTTAAAACTTTCAACAGAGGCGACGGATTTTCACGAGATTGGTATCGTTTTGAAGCTCGGCCCTTCGGACAGCAAATATCGAAAAAATTGGCCCAAAACATAATTCCTTCACACTCAACTGGAAACTTTTCTACAAGAAAGGGTCGCTTTTTTCACCTATATTTTCGAAAGTTATCTCTCTTTTTGATTGACTAGCCTTAATTTAAACCTTGGCCACTGCCAGTTTGGTGATGGACGCAATGGCAAAGATGTCATGTTTTTTTTTTCACATTCTTTTCCTCCTTCGCGGTACGGGTTCGAACTTGCCTGCCTACTAACACACACCTCCAAACACCCGAGCAACGTCGAGCACCCAGGCTAGTTATGAATATAATCTTATGTGTTCGATAATGTAGTCAAGCATTCTGAAGAATGTTTAAAATTATTATTAATAGTCAGACGTCAGTGCTGAAATTCAGGTATTCCGATATTCGCTGAAACTATATCGGCAGGCTTTCACAATCAGCAGTCATTAGAGTATTCGACGACAGGAAGTCGGAATGATGCTTATTTGCTAAAGTTGACTGATTTTTCTTAACTCATATAGTTCAATTATTTACTTGAAACATACTCGGTTTGTATACACCAATCGTAATGGATAAAAAATCTTTCGCATGAATAGTTTTTTTATAATAAACAAAAAAAAAAAAAATTTCATATGTAAATTTTGCAAATTTTGAAAAAAGTTCAAGCTCAATGAATGACTTTTTATTGGGTTCCAGAGCATATATAGAGTAATATAATAATTCTCCAAGTTCCAAATATCAAGTTTTTTTTTTAGTTTATCATTTATTACTTTTCAAATGGTATCCATTACAATATTGTTTCGTATTGCAGATAACAAGTCTACTAAATTATGTTATTGCTGCATATTTAGTCACGTACTCATTAGATGTTTACCTTAAAAAAAAAAAAAAAAAACTAATAAAACACCATTTTGGACAACTTGCATGGTTCATGTAACCGACACGTTCTGCCTTTTCTTGTTTCGAAACAAGAAGAAAAAGCAAATTGTCGATTACATGAACCATAGTCAAATGGTGTTTTATTAGTTTAAAGTAAACATTTGATAAGTACGTGACTAAATATGCAGCAATAACATAACTTTGCAGACTTGTTAGTCGCAATGCGAAACAATATTGATATGGATACCTTTTGAAAAGTAATAAATGATCAACTGAGTAAACTTTATATTTGGGACTTGGAGATTTATTTTATATACTAGCAATTAAGGCCAGCTTTGCTCGGGCCTTCTGTATTGTTCATAACTCTGTGCATATATATATATATATATATATATATATATATATATATATATATATATATTAAAATGTTTGACTCCTGTCCAGATAACCTACATCTGAAATTTCAAGTGTTTAGACCCAAAATTGGTGGAGGAGTTTGATAGAGTCTACAAAGGTCAACTCTTTCAACTTTGATTTCTTGGCAGCCAAATTTTCGCCCAAAAACTGATTAAAATGCTTGCTGCATGTTTGAATGCCCTTTATGTAAAATTTCAAATGTTTAGACCCAAAATTGGCTAAATAGTTTGCTAGAGACCGCACAGGTCAAATCTTTTGAACTTTGACTCCGTAGCAGCCACATTTTCAGCCAAAAACCAATTAAAAAGCTTGCCCTATGTCTGAATACACTTTATGTAAAATTTCAAATGTTTAAACCAAATATTGAGTAATTTGGTAGACCACAGAGGTCAAATTATTTTTACTTGGACCCCAATTTTGACCTCTTAAAATTTATTGTTTTGGTCTCAAATGAAAAAGTTTGATCCATGTCCAAGTAACCTACACCTAAAATTTCAAATGTTTAGACCCAAAATTATTGGAGGAGTTTGGTAGAGTTTTCAAAGGTCATAATCGTTGAACTTTAACCCCTTTACAGCGAAATTTCTGTCCGAAAACCGAATAAAAAGATTTTCCTAAATCTCGATACCCCTTATGTACAATCTCGAGTCTGTTGAGTAAAAATTGACAGAGTAGTTTGGTAGGGAAATGTACACACACACACTTTTATAGATATATAGGTATATCATTCAAACGTGGTAGTGTTTGTATAAATGGTTAAGTGTTAGTTTTGTTCATGTAGAATTGCTTTAAAGCTTCATCGCTAACTCATTTTGTGACCAAATTTCAAACAATTTTTACAGTTTATAGGTCACCTTCTCAACTATATTTTAAAACAAAAATTTTCAATTTTCCTTCATTAAAACAAAAGTTATAATAAAATTACTGGTGTTCAAAAGTCTTCAGAATAAGTAAGGAACGTGAGAGACGGTTTCTTCTAATTAGCTGTTGGTTACTATAGCAACTTTTTCATATTCGACCCCTTTAAATCATAGCGGAAATTCGCTCACATGCCCCTCTTATTTGGGTTATATAGAGAGAGTTAACAAAATGTTCTTTGCCGTGCTGGGGCTGATAATCTTTCGCTTACGACGTCGCCCGTTAATTCTGTTTCTCTCTTGTTTTGTCCCTTCTTTCTGTTTATTTACCTAATTACGTCTTTTATTTGATTTTTTTTATTTAGTCAAATTAAGAAATTGGTAAGTAAGTTTACATATTACTTTTCATGCTTGCATTTTTCTATGTAATATATATATATATATATACTTGCTGGGGGGCACCCAGCTTTGCCTGGTCGTAAATACGCTTAAATATGATATTTTGATTTGTCCAAATTTCGTATATATTTTTATAGAGTCATGATTTCAAAAGCAAAAAAGAAGAAAAAAAGGTATTTGAGTACCATTATCTAGAATCTAAATTGAAAGCAAAGCATTCAAAGCTGGTGACGTTACCACCGTACCAACGTGACACGCATATAAACTGGTTAAAAATGAACTAAGATGAATGTGCAAAATGTATAACGATTTTTTTTTTCAATTCTGACCTAATTTTGACCCCTTAAACACTTTTTTAACCGGTGAAAGACCCATAAAAGAATGGTCCATAAAAAATCCAATCATTTGAGGCCCACGCTATGACTTTTAGTTTTGAAAGAGATAGTTTGAAGATATGGAGACAGACCGACAGACAGACAGACATATAGCCTTTTATACATAAGATTATATGGTCACCTATGTAATCCTTTATATCCAGATATTTCGAAAACAATATTTTTCTTGTCAGAGAGTAAACTTTTATGAAATCTTAAATATTAATTGAAAATTTCTTTATAAAAGAGTTTGAATAAAAAAAGAAGCTTTTTATCGTTAGGTGTACGCCAGTGTTTTTTTTTTTTTTTTTTAATAGATTTTTTACATATGGTAACTTTCCGAACTCAATAATTAATTAAATATCGTGTTTTAAAAAAAAAGTTTTAAACTTAAAACTTTACAGGTAAAATTCTAAAAAACACTACTTTTTTTTTTTTTTTAAATTTGAATATATTATTTATTGACCATTTCTCTTCAATTTGTGAGTAAATTAATTATTTACTTTTTAATAGAAACTTGAAAATGGGGGGGGCGTGAATTAAAAAAAAAACGTTTGTCTAAAATATTATATTCGGTTTATTGGGAAGAACATAAAATTTCACATTGACCCTGAAAATATCGTAAAAATAGAACTAATAGAAAAATTTTGATAGATTTTTAAAGTTTAAAAATTGAAAAATATTGAGTTCGGAAAATTCATTACTGTTTAAAAAGATATATATTTCTATTACTTTTCAAATATTCCAGCTGTCAAGTAATAATAAAATTCTTATAGTTTGTCAACCATGAGAAAAAATGTATAGTCAAAAGATATTCAATATTTCAGCATACGCCAGACGCTATTCCATGTTCCTGATTAAACATAAATAAATAAATAAATAAAATATGTCTCGGTATAGTTA
Organism: Euprymna scolopes; assembly: GCF_053919585.1. Lineage (NCBI taxonomy): Eukaryota > Metazoa > Mollusca > Cephalopoda > Sepiida > Sepiolidae > Euprymna > Euprymna scolopes. The sequence continues at coordinate 55,288,321 of NC_136504.1, forward strand.
TAAAAATAAAAATCAACGAAAACGTTAGTGAACATCTCATAGAAAATAATTTTTTTGTTTTTTTGTTTTTCAAATTTTATTGTGTAAAGGTTAAAATTAAATTATTGATTAAAATAAGGGATTCCGAAATAGGCATCACTAGGTGTGTCAGAAATTTCGTGAAAATAGTGAATAATTCCACCCCATCTTTCCAAGCTTATAACTCATCGAAAAATGTAATTCAAGCCCTAATTTTTTTTTCAATTAAAGGAGCAAGGACCAAGGTTTCATTAAAAAAAAAAAAAAAAAGAAAACAACGTGGGTTTTTTTAAAAAAAAAAAAGGTTTTAAACTTCGGACTTTACAGGTAAATTTCTAAAAAAAAACAGTTCTTTTTTGTTTGTTTTAAATTTGAATATATTATTTATTGGCCTTTTCTCTTCAATTTGTGATATATAAGACTTTGGTACATAAATTAATTATTTACTTTTTAATAGACATTTCAAAATGGGAGGCGTGAATTATTCGACCCTCTGTCTTTCCAAGCTTATAACTCATCGAAAAATGTAATTCAAGCCCTAATTTTTTTTTTCAATTAAAGGAGCAAGGACCAAGGTTCCATTAAAAAAAGAAATAACGTGTTTTAAAAAAAAAGTTTTAAACTTAAAACTTTACAGGTAAAATTCTAAAAAAACACTACTTTTTTTTTTTTGTTTTAAATTTGAATATATTATTTATTGACCATTTCTCTTCAATTTGTGAGTAAATTAATTATTTACTTTTTAATAGAAACTTGAAAATGGGGGGGGGCGTGAATTAAAAAAAAAAACGTTTGTCTAAAATATTATATTCGGTTTATTGGGAAGAACATAAAATTTCACATTGACCCTGAAAATATCGTAAAAATAGAACTAATAGAAAAATTTTGATAGATTTTTAAAGTTTAAAAATTGAAAAATATTGAGTTCGGAAAATTCATTACTGTTTAAAAAGATATATATTTCTATTACTTTTAAAGCAACTTTAATAGTTTACTTTGGAAGTATAATCCATAAAGAAAATAACCCACTTTTAACAGAGAAATTACGAGATTTTTATATTTTATTCGCAGTTTCGTGTTAGGGGTGTCAAATGTTCCTACAAAAATTCTGATACACCTAAGGCATCACTACTTCTTTGCCGTCTTTTGTAATAATAGTGAAACCGTTTCCGGTTTCCTGGATGTCACAGCTCTCTATTACTAAGTCTATTGGCAAGTTGTGTTTGTTTAGCAATCATATCAGCTTTTGTGTCAAAGCAAACAGTAACGGCAATCAATATGAACGGGAATCAATCTTGAACAGTTGGGAAACTTGTTGGACACTCAACACCTTTTTATAGCGACACAAATAATATTGTAAGTTGGCTTTCTCTAAACTCTAACACTCTCTTGATCTCGCCATTCTCTCTCTCTCTCTCTCTCTTGCTTTCTGTCTCTCTCTCTCTCTCTCACTCTGTTTCTCTCTCGCTCTCTGTTTCTCTCTCTTGCTCTCTCTCTCTCTCTCTTACTTTCTCTCTCTCTCACTCTCTATTTTGCTCTCTGTCTGTTTCTGTCTCTTTCTTTATCTTTCTGTCCGTCTCTCTTTTTAACTGTCTGTCTGTCTCTCTCTCCCTCTCTCTCTCTCTCTCTCTTTGGCTCTCTATCTCTCTTTTTGCTCTCTCACTATTGCTTTCTTTCTATTGCTATTTGTTCATCTCTCTATAGTGCTCTATGTCTCTCGTTCTCTCTGTCAATCTCTCTCTCTCTCTCTCTCGCGCTCTCTGTCTCTTTCTATCTCGCTCTCTGTGTTTCTCTATCTTTTGCCCTCTGTCTCTCTCTCTCCTTTTTGCTCTATCTCTTTCTTTTGCTCTCTCACGATTGCTTTCTCTATTGCTCTTTGTCTATCTCTCTGTATTACTCTGTCTCCTCTCGTTGTCTGTCTCTCTGTCTTTCTTGCTTTCTTTCTCTCTCTCTCTCTTTATCTTAGTCTCTAACTGTCTCTCTCACTCTCTTTCCCTCTCTCTGATGCTTTTCATCATTTGTTCTGTTAAGCGCTTGGCTACAAAACAATATAAAACAAAGCTTAATAAATTATGAATTAGAGTGAAAGTACAATGCACATTCAAATGGAAAAATAAGATTAATATTTAAACAAATCTATAATATTCGTTTATTGTACTTTTGTCTTACAGCATATCAATCTTTATTGTGTATTTACAGGTATGCCTAAAGACGGTGAAAACAAAACGTGCGAACAATTGCTATTTATTTATAAAACGTAGACCAAAAATGCTAAAACATATTTTTCATTATTTCTTTTAAACCTTTACTAACCAATCCTTTTAATTCCACATTTTTAAAAAAAATTTTTATAAAACTTTTTTCGGTTAATCTCATCATTCTACTTTAACTGGCAACTTTTATCAATCGTCACAAACCCAAAACTGTCCGTAAACTGCCTTAATTAACATAAACTGTCACAAAACTTATTGCCATTCCTAAAACTGTCTGTAAAATGACTCTAAATATATTGACCTTTATTTTCCGGTCCTTTATTCTCATCACTGACACACCTTGATTAACAATCATATTTCTTTTGTATGTCTTGCTGAACAACTTCCTCGACTAAGATCAATCTGTATAATCTTTATTGTTAATCAACTTATTTCCTTTTTTTTTCTTCCGAACACTTTCGGGATGTCGATAGTATCAAAAACTAAGGTTTTAGTAATTCATTCCTTTTTATTAAATCACTTTAATTATTGCATGTATATAGAAAAAATATGAAAATACAATTACTAATGAATAACACCGAACATTAATTTTTATGAATTGCTTAAAATTAATTATGTAAATTAGGCATTCAAATAGTTGTCTTTGGATCTTTCGTCTGTACAGTATCTACAGTATGTGAAGATATGTTGTACTATTGATTTAAATGGCAGTAATTAGTTTTTATGGTAATATACAAATGATGGATGTAAAAAAAATACGGAACAAAAAACGTTTGTATTAATTATTAAAAAAAACTTTTACTGTAAACTATACACAAGCAATGTTTTATCTGGATAATCAATGAGAAGGAGAGAAACATAATGGGAGCCAAGCAGCCAATAACCCTCTTCCTTCCCTTTTCTCTATGAACTATTCTCGCTTATGCATCGTCTGTATCTTTCTAGCAAACAATGTTAGTTTATGAAAAGTTACCTACCTTTAATTAATTCACTTTAATTTGCTGTTAATATCAACGAAACTATTGCATATATAAAGAAACAATATGACATTAAAATAACAAATGAATAACACTAAACAATTTATTGGTCCCCCGACAAAAGGAGGGTGGACCTGTAAATTCGCCCTTGTCCATTCGTCCATTCGCCTGTTTGTCCGTTCGTCTGTCCGCAGTTTTCTCAATAATTATACCTTGGAATTTTTTTTAATTTTGCACAAACATTAAACATGATATGAGTAAAAAGGTAACAAAACAGATTTTCCGGGAAAACTCCGGTTGCCCCACCCCCACCGGGTGCCTTTCGTGTTAAAATGGCTAAAATTGACACTTTTGTGCTTATTAAAAAATATTGATGCCTTGGATTTTTATAAAACTTTCTAAAATGTTGTAACTAACTGATTTCTATATAATTTTTTTTGTCTATACTTTGCGATAACTCTTGGGTGTGCCCCAGGGGCTCTTTTAGGGCTAATAAAAACACTCCATTGTGGGGACTATTTTACCATATTTGCCCCAAATTTTCTGTGTATGTCTATTTAGCAGTTTTGCATGGTGCTGAACTCAAATTTAAATATGTTAAATAAGGTCTTGGGGGACTTTTGGGGCTAAATAGTGGGGGGGGGAGCAAATGATGGACTTAGTCATTTCTTTTTTTGCATGGTGTAAAACTCAAATTTACATATGTTAAGGCCTAAAACTGCACTGTTGGTTCATTTTCACCAGGATTTGACGTCCCCTGGGGAGTTTGGGGGCTAAACGAGGAGTGAGGAGCAAATGCTGAACTTAGTTATTTTTTTTGTGCCTCATTCATTGTACACTCACGGGGGACCATGCATGCTTCACTTGTTATAAATTGTTTTAAGAAATAGTTATGCAAATTAGGCATTCAAATAGTTGTATTTGGAAATTCGGTAAATTTGTTAACTTATATGGAATGGCTCATCAAGAACTTGTTTACATTGGACTTGAAGACAACCATATTGTAGTCAGCTGGAAAGCAGGAAAATGGAAGACGATTCCATAGGCGTGCAGTTCTAAGAAAGAAGCTTTGTTCATGGAATCTACGTTTAGGTTTAGGCACAGATAAAGAGTGGGGGAAATTATTGATAGTACTTTCTGCTAGACGGGTGTTTCTTGTGAAAGTTTGGCAAGCGGGGAGGACTATAGATTGGAGCTCAGTTAAGCACTTTTCATGAAAATAACGATAAAGCAGGGATATTGTTTTGTTTCCTTTCAATTAGGCAGACGAAAATTAATATTCTTAACTTCTTTAATAACTCAGGCCAAGATCAAAGTGTAGTATCTGTTCTTCAGATGCTACATGTCAATTTCTTGTTCTCTCTCTGCACAATATCTACAGTACGTGAAGATATTATGTTGTATTATTGATTTAAATGACGGTAACTTGTTGAGATGTTAATATAAATGAAAAGAAAATTTTCATTTTCATTTAAATGTGAAACATTTCAAAAGAAAATGGTTCTAAATTATCTTTTGTAAAAGTTAAATAGATTATGTCGGTGATTGTTGACACTAGAGTAAGAAGAGATATTTTCACAACGTTTCAGTCGACGTAACCTCCAACCTTTAAATGTCTTCTCAAAGGAGCAGTACATATGCTGGGCGATGATCACCTACTAGCAGACCTAGTATAGAATTTAATACAACATGGGAACTATCATCCTGTATTTCCCAGTCAAGACCGGGTCAGTATAAAACCATTATAATCATATTGACCTGACACCCTTATTAACTGAATTAAACACTCATACTCATACAAGTACCATTACACTTCACTATTCGAAAATAATGACTTCTCCCCAGTAACATTCTGTCTATTCTCATTGGCTGCAACCACCACATTCTATTATTCCAGATTATACACAATCATACAAAAAACGAACACATCAGCCCTTAATCAATATGGCCACTCAATCGCCACGCATTTTTAAAAATCATTTATACTTTCCTACCGTCGTGTTTCCTCTATGTTACAGACTACTATCTTCCAGCCACTTATAAAAAGTATTATATTTTCAATTTCAGTTTTAGGTTCCTAGTAAAAAAAAAAAAAAAAAAAAAAAACAGTACCAGGACTATAGTTTTATTATGTTTGTAAAACCGGTCAAAATACTAATTTTCAATTCAGCGATTTGACACGCTTGGAAAATGCTAGATTATCTCTAAAGCAAGGCCAGATTTTATATTTTTGACAGTTTTTTTAATTCCTCATCAAATTTTGACCCAGAAAAATGGTATGACAAGCCATATAGTGTTGGGGCGTATAGTCGGAATCGGAACATTTGGGGGATATCGGAATTGGAAGAATTGGTGCCTATTTTCTGATGCCAGAACGATTCTTTTAATTGCCGTTATTCATTTGATTTTGTTTAAAGTAAAATCTTCCATTGCTGGTAATAATGATAAAATAATAAATATTTATTGATTTTTAAAATACCACTAAAGCTAAAATCGATAGATCATCCTCCACAAGTGCATTTTTGCGTTTAGGAAAATATCTGCATATTTAACATTTTTTTTTTTTTTTACGGAAATCAGGGAAAATAACAATTCTATAGTAATATATTTAAAGATTTATAAAGAATCAGAATTGGAATCGGTAATTTTATCAGAATCGGGATTTTATCACGGAATCGGTAATTGTATCGGAATTGTGAAAAATATTGGAATCGTCCCATCGCTACTATAACCTTACTTTGAAAAATGACCTAAATTGGCCTTAATGAGAAAAACTTCTCCATGGAAATTTGAATAGTGTCCTAAGGAGTTTCTTCTTAATTTTCCTTTTTACTTTTTCCTTATTGTTTTGATAATAAAGTTATACATAATTTTAATTCTTCATCTTTCATTTAATATATTTGTTTGTTCCTGTAGAGCTTTTCTTAGCTTGATAAGTGTTGCTTTGTTAAAAATTTACTCTTTAATAACACACATACACACACACGCACACATATACTATATTGTCCAATTTCTACTGTACACTCTTTAACCCTTATCCTCGAGTGGCCTCTTGGCCTTGATAAGTGGTGATGTCTATGCAAAAAAAAAAAAAATATATATATTGATTTATAGTGATAAGTATTAAGATTGTACATTTTAAAAACAAAAATAAGTTTAAGGTTCCCCAAATTCATACAAGGGCTCGTGGCATAACCGATAAAGTATACGATAAATTTCAGTTGTAAGCTACGTTCTTCTGGAAGTTGAAGGTTCAATCTTCAATGTGGGTGATACTTCAATGTGGTTGATACTCAAAATATAATAAAAAATTACTTAAGACCCAGAACGATAACATGCTATCCTGTGGATTAAATGATGGTTCCCATTCTAAATTCAATGCAGATTTGCGAGTTCTACAACAAGTTACATCGACCAAAACGTTGTGAAAATAACACACAAAATGCGAGCAGTAGTATGAAAAATGCAAATATTATGTACTAGTAGTTCCGCCCGGCTTTGCTCGGGCCCTATGTACTGTCCATAACTTTATGTGCATATGTATATATTAAAAAGTGTGAATATGTACGGTAATGCCTTTCTATATAATAGACTTCCTTAACTACTATAGAGAAAAGTTAGTAGAGACCACAGACGTCAATTTTTTTGAAAACTTTGACCCCAATTTTGACCCCTTAACATTTATTGTTTTGGGCTCAAATCAAATTATAAAGTTAGATCCATGTCCAAGTAACCTATATCTAAAATTTCAAGTGTTTAAACCCAAAATTCGTGGAGGAGTTTGGTAAAGTTCTCAAAGGTCAAATCGTTGAAGTTTGACCCCTTAACAGCCAAATTTCTGACCTCGAGTCTCTAGATCGAAAATTGACAGTTATTTGGTAGGGAAATGTACACAGACAGACAGAACATCACACACACACACACGCACGCACGCACGCACGCACGCACACACACACACACACACACTTTCACTTTTATAGATATATAGATTATTAATCCTCATCTAAAACAAAATTCCTAAAATGTAAATTGCTAATTTCCAATAATTTAGAACTTTTGTATTTTCACTTTATAAAAAAAAAATACAAAAAAGACTAAATTCACTAACTTTGGTTTCATGGTCTGGAATTTGATAAATGCAAATTTGTTACATATGTAAAACTGCTTTATTAAGTTTCTGCATTTCGATGTATGGAGTGGAAAGGCTGGGTGGGGGAGTACAGTATATGAGTATCACTTTACTTTATAAACCGTTCCTCCCTATGAACATTCAGAAGAACTCTCTAGGGAAGGAAGACAAAAATAGTAGCCATAAAAATACTGCATCAAATATTTCTCATTTGAAATATAAATTTGCATTCCACTGAATAAATTTAACTTCTTTTTTTAAATGGTTTATAAACTGACTCTGTTTGGTATACAGTTATTTTAAGTGTGTCCTTATTCATATATTATATGCCTATATTTTTGTATTTACAAGATTTACTCTTAAACTAATTAACCGATCATCATGAATTTTGGAACATAGCTGTTAGATGTAAGTGTGAGTAATGTGAGAACTAGTTAATTTAGTTTCATGATAAGGAGGTAAAGACTGATAAAATTTCAGGTGTTTCCAATTTTTGCGACAATTTTAACAATAATTAATTAATAAATGTTCTCCAAATCTTAATATTTTTGGAATATTTTAAGGGTTTTTTTTAGGGAACATAATATGAGCATAATCTTTTATGTGAAAATTCAAATATTCCAGATTTGTATTAAATTTGATCTTTAGTCCTTACACACCGATTTAGTAAGATTTCTTGAATCTTAATTTTTTAAGATTCCTTAAGTTTAAGCCTTAAATCTTTGATATTTTCCAGAATCAAAATCATTTCTAGCCAAAAGGTTTAGTATCATTGCATGTTGATTTTAATCTTTGTAAGCTGACATAAAAGTCGTGCAGAACTGTTCTATTCGGAAAAATTTAACCCTAAGACTATATTTTAATGATCTATCTGGAGTTGTAAGTCATGTTTAGTTAAAGAAGAGTTTCCGATGGGTAATTATTCTATACAAGTCCTGGAGATGACGAACTCTCAGTAGACAGTTGTTCTGTAAAGGTTCTAGATTGTATAATTTTGCAGCCAATGAGCAAAAGATCCTTCTCGTGTTGACATGAAAAAAAAAAAAAAAACATACACAAGGTTGCTAAATAGGTTTAATTTTTATGGAGCAATTCTGGTTTCTGATTGGTTGATAACAGAACGCGAATTAATTTGATTCGTCAGTTCCTAGCAGCAGCGTTTATAAATAGAATCTCCCAACTGTGAGGGACCATACCCCATTGCAAAAATATTGCGACAATCTATATATACTAGCAGGGATATCTGATGTTGCCTGGGACAGAAGTGTAAGATAATTCTATTAAAACTTCTATCTTTCCTCCTCCTCTGTTTTCTGCTCTGCCTCCTCTTTATTCTCGGCATGGCATAATCACGTTGACACACCTGTTCCCATTAGATCACCGAATTTAAACAATGTTAAGTCTGGTCTGTACTAAAATGGGTGACCATTTTGGAAATTCCAGGTGATGTATGTGCTCTCTGCTTATCTCGGCATTGTTTCCACTCATTCTTGGGCTTCTCCTTGTCACTGGACCCAAGCAGTGCCGAATCTGGAGATGTGTGGTTGAGGATTGCGCAACTCTTGCCTCACAATTACATGTGCAACTACTCTTACAGGGGTGTCCATTGTCTCTTGAGACTCAGCAGAGGCATCGATCGTGCACATGTTGATATCAGATCTATTGTAGTTATTTACACACTCATACTGTTAAAAGGCATGAACTGTAATCTCCATTGTGTTACATTTCAAAGGCAAAGAATCTAATAAATTGTGCGGAATCCATTTTGAATACTGCTGGGTTTATATTAAGTGGTGTACATGTATATACAGCATAATCACATTCACACACCGGTTCCCATTAGATCACCGAATTTAAACAATGTTCTGGACTTCTCCTTGCTACTGAACTCAAACAGTGCCGAATCTGGAGAGGTGTGGTTGGGATTGCGCAACCCTTGCCTCACAATAACACGTGCAACCATCCTTACAGGGGGGGGGGGTATCCAAGGTATTTTGAGATTGAGCAGAAGCGTTTTTATTCTCTGTTCTGTCCTTGGTAAGTGAAGAAGAAATCTTTCTATAGACTGAGGCAATTTTTATTTTTGTCTCAATTCAGAATGTCCTTTTCGGGGGAGTTGGATTTTCCGCACATTACAAACACACCTTGTGTCTAATCCTCCTTCATGGGGAGGCAAGTAAATAGAAACTAAAAAAATGTTCATTAAACTGCAACCCAAACACGTCTTGAAGACGTATTGTAAATTCAACCAAGTAATATCTGGAGAATTGATTATTGCCCACAAACAACCTTGGGTAGCGGGACAGCATTACTGTCAAAGGAAAAGTAAGGTACCACCTTCCCTTTGTCAGTATGTGGGAGAACCCTGGGCATGGTCAAGAACCCATTTAGTCTTCCCTCCTCTCGATCAAGATAACATGAGTTCGTGAAAAGCAGGTGACTAATTAAATACGAAAGTAAACAAATAATTCTGTTCATGGTTTTGTATTTCGTTGTGCTGAGCAGAAGATACCTCTGAGTACAATGGTCAGGACAATCACCCAGTATTGGCACTGCTCGGACAGAAAGAAACTGCAATCTGCTGTCTGTACAACTGCAAAGAAAGCTATAGCAATACATCATCTCTTTGAGAAACAATGTGAATAGGGTTCTGAATCAGAACATCTCGCTCGGTAAGGATTACCATGATAGACAGGTGGTACATGACCATCATGAAACTACTCTATCTACGACAGCGAGAAACATACGTTGACAGTCTGAGCATCTCAAAACCGATGAGCAACAATGAATTCATGAATGCCCCGAAGGAGAGAGATGGATAGCCATAGTTATCAATGCCTGTACCAGGTAGGACACCATTGCAGGAGGAGGAGGATGCAGCAGCAGCAGCAGCAGCAGCAAATTACTGATGCCTACAAAAACCCAAACAAAGAACATAAGCTTTTGAACTCTTGTAAATGCTTACTTGACAAGCAAAGTAACATGGAACTTGCTGTTTGACAACGTAAAATACTTAGTGGAAACACACAGACAGATACTGCATATATTAATATCAGCCCCACCCTCTTCATTAGCTCAGTTCAGTCTTGAGAAACTGTGGATACCCTCTGTAAGGGTGGCTGCATGTGTGTAATTGTGAAGCAAGGGTTGTGCAATCCAGACTCACATTTCTTATTTGATTTCAGTGGCAAGGAGAAATGCAAGAAATAAGCAGAGAGCACATACAGCACCTGGTATTCCCAAACGGTTACCCATTTTAGTACTGACCAGCCTCAACGTTTCTTAGCTTTGGTGATTTAATGGGAATTGATGCTTCAATGTAATTATGCTGTCTGTATACATGATATTAATATAGATAAACTATAATCTATGTAAACTAGCAGGAATACCTATGCCGTCAAAATGCATTTGTCATAATAAAACACTTGGAACCTTTAATAAATTCAAGAGAACAGACCCGAAAATACTTTAAAAAGAATAAAAAACAACAAAAGAAGCTTACTGATATGGTAACAGGTATGTGAAAATAAAGATTATGCAACTGAAGTTATCGATTTAAAAAAAATAATTTGTATCAAATTTCAGTTCTCTGTTCAGTTTGGTTGGCAATTAGCTTCACACTACTCCCACCCGCTCCCAGAAAATGCCAACCATGGGGGATCATTAAAAAAATTAAAAATTCTTTTTGCAATACAATCGTATTTTATACAAATAAACTATGACTGACTTGCACATCAAGTTTCACTCATGAATAGCCAACATTTTCAGATTTATCATCCTTTAATCATATGTGGGGACATTTTGGTGATTGTCTCATCAGTAGGAGGTATGATTCCCAATGGACTTCAAACTCACCGGAGCTTAATCCCACACCCTTGATTTTTATCTGTGGGGTAATCACAAAGATAATCCCAATGAAAACAATCTGCAGATTAATGCTGAACTAATGAGGACGACAATCATGATCAAGTTAAGAGATGAATGTGTTAGTTACTTAGAATTGTACACGTCTTATCTAGGTGTGCTTATCATAGAACAAACACAAAAACTGTTGGACATTCATAACTGAAACTTGGTGGGCAAGTCAAGAATAGACTAAAATTTATTTCAAACAAGTATCGTTTGATTGCAAAAAGGATTGTGGATTTATTTTTATGGGAATGGATGCAGGGGCAACACTGTATACTCAAATTTATTGAAGAGATTAATTACTTGATAATTAAATTCATATTTTAATTATAATCAGATTTATTAAAGAGATTAATTAACTAACTAGATTTTTTAGCTTGTTAAAAACTGGCAAAATTTATAGCTAAATAGGTGCTTTATGCCAAAGGTCTAGAGTAATTGTAGTATCGTAGTGACTAATCCCTATCAATCCCTAACTGTGCATTGAGCAGATACCATAGTACTTGGTTCGCTGCACCTTATAATAACAAACGTCCATAAAAAAATTCAGCTAGATCAGCCAGTTAGTTTTTGAGAAAAAAGTGAAACAAACAGACTAAGAGAAATATAATATATATAACAACAAGACTCTTTCACTTTTTTTACATGTGGTCTTACGAAAATAATAATTTTGTTTCTTTGAATATGTGATTAAAATTGCATTTCTTTTCTGATTTCAGATAAACTTGACTCGTTATACAAACTGGGATCTTAATTTGACAAAGTGAAACGATGCCACCTGGCCCTTTTGATGCTCATCGCTGCCAGATATGAGCTAGGGATTCTCATGGCGTTGCAGACCAACGAACATGAGATTTCACCATGCTCATGGGTCAGCGATCACTCTGTCCAACGATCGTCTCCATGCCTATCGCGACGAACAGTTCTTCTGCGATGGAATCGTGTTCGGTGACCAGCCTCTTACGATTGGCTGTCGGATTTCCATTCAATTAACGTGTATCAGGACATGGAAAGGTGCGCTGCGTATCGGTGTCACATCCCATGATCCACAGCATTTACAAGAACAGCAGTTACTGCCCCGCTATGCATGCCCTGACCTTGTGAAACAAGATGGCTTCTGGGTGCGGCTCATAGCCGAACAATATGCCGTCTCTTACCATATACTGACATTCTATGTTAATTCTCTTGGAGAGTTGCATTTTTCGGTTAACAATCACTATACAGGGATTCTTTTAGATGGCATTCCAACACAACTTCAACTCTGGTTTTTACTGGATCTTTATGGAAATACAGCAGCAGTTAAAATCATCATTGCTGGTAAGTGATCATTTTGCTTCTTTTTTTTGTTTTTTTTTTTTTTTTTTTAATGAGTAACTTTTATGTTTTCACCCATGAGCGATCAACAAACTAAATAAACATATTATTTGGTATAGTGGGACCTGTGTAAATTCCACAGCGGCATCTTTCATATGTAATATATTGCTGCTGGGCATTCTGTTGATGTTCAGCGTGATGGAGTCCCTGTGATATTATTGTAACCATTTTGTTAAAACTGTAAAAGTAAGTAATTTGGTTAATGTAGTGTCAGAATATATCTGGTTATTATGGTTTATCTCCAATATCCTTATAGGAGTCTGTGACATATTTCCATTGTATGGACTCCTGAGGCGAACGGAAACACCACAGTATTATTATACCAACTTAAGACAGAACAGATACTACCCTTGGATCCTAGCCAGAAGACCAAGAATGTATATTTTAGTTTCATGTATGGCTCAAAAGCGATAAGTTTTATTTGTTTCTTTTTTTCTTTTTACATTGCGTTTTCAGTGATCAGGAGATCCTATTTATTAAAACAGAGGAAAGAAGGTGATAGCATACTATGAACATTAAATTAGTGTATTTTTACTAATTTAATGTTTGTAGCATATCACCTTCTCTCCTATGTTTTAATAAATAGGATCTCCCGATCAAATAATTTATAATCTGGAAATCGTGACATACGTACGTACGTATGCACATTAAAAGTACAATGTTTCAGTTGATGTAATTTCCGACCTTCTTTAGATGTATCTTTTCGAATCTTTATTTAATCCATGGGGGTAGCATGCTCTTATTCCATCAGTCATTGTTGGGTAGAAGTCAGAAGTAATTTGCAATTGTATTTTTGGTGTTGCTAGCTCTGAGAATTGAACCTTTAATCTCCCAAAAGAGTAACTTTTAAAGCTGAATTTTACTAAATCTGCACTATGGATCCTTGCAAATAATTAATTCTCATCTATCCACTGTGCTATGGGTCCTTGCAAATAATCAATTCTCATCTAAAAAAGTTCAGAACGGTAAAACCAAATATAGTCTTTTTATACATAGGTGCGCAGGGTATTTTTTGTACAGGGTCTTTTTACTCTCTTCACTGTTTTTCATTGTTGTTGTTTTATGAGAGACTGTGTTGTCTAGTGGTTGTCGGTCGTCTCATTTTTTTTAAACAAATAAACTTCTCATGCAAGAAAGACACAAGGAAGATGTTTGCTGAGTTTTTCAAGGTTTTATCGGAGAGAATAAACTTAGGAGAGAGAAACTAATGACTAATACATTACTTTTTAAATTTCTATTTAAAAAAATGAGTGATGTGCAGAAAAACAGAGGTAACATTCGTTGCAATGACCAGTTTCTATATTGTTTGGTCATATCTCATGCATATGGCTTCTTGAGAGACTGAACTAAAATCTATGTTTGTATCTCTTGAATGTAAAATCATTTTTGAAATAGAAAAAAGTAGTTCCAAGCAAATAAATAATGGCATCATAAATCCAATTAGAAAAGCTTTTGCAGACAAAGAATTAATCCAGTCATGATCAGCAGAAACATAGTCTTCTCAATTTTTAACAGAAACTACTGCAAAATTCAACAAGATTCACTCTATTTTATAAAAGTGTCCTGAGATTAGTTCTTATCACACATGGTTACAAATAAAATCGCACAAATCTTTGTGATCACAACCTTTCATTATGCCAAGAAAATCTCAACATTTTCTCACTCAAAAGCGTGATTCATTTGTCATATTCTCATATCGTTTGCCTTTGTTTTGTCTCCTGCGTTTCACTTGTTACTCTTGTCTTGGCACCCATCTTTCATTTGATCCTGAGGACGGTTATGTTTTACAGATCTGGGTTAACCTGACCTGCACTAAATTCACACTAGCTAACTTAATCGCTACTTTATTGGCATAGGGGCCCTAGTATGTACTCATTTATCAAGGCTAACAAACAAAAAAAAAAAGCAGTAAAGAGAAGGATCAGTTAAATAGATAGACTGACTGTGAGAGGACTGAAAATCCCCCTTTACTATCGACTCGAAACAACAGCCAACCTAGAAAGCAGCAATTCTTTCCCCTTTGTGTGAAACATCACTCATAGTGTAACGTAGTCGTTTCATGTCAACACTAGGGATCCACATGTTGTATGCAGACAGTCGAAAGGAAAAAAAGACAAGGGAAGTATTCGACTCATTCTTTTTTTTTTCAGTTAAAACAACAGACATTTATTTACAGGTACTTTCAGAATAATGCCTTGTCTCTTGTTCAAAAGCCTTCTCGTACTCCACTGTGCATAACAAGACTCTGCGGTGTATCGCACTCGGTTTTCGTTGGGAATGAGGATAGCGTATGCGTGAAAATGATCATAATAAAAAAAAATAGATCTGAAATATGGCTCGTAAGGTCCCTGAGTTCCAAATTAACAGCAGAACACCGAGGTGGTGTGGGGGGGGGTCTCCAGTTTAGAACTCGTGTATAGAAAGATAAACAGAACAAGCGTGCGAGAGATAACGCCAAACGATCAAAATGTAAATGTAAAAATAGATATTTAACAGCAAATGATAGGAGGAAATATTATACAAAAAAAAAAAAAAAAAAAAAAGAATATAGCGAGATGCAAATGAGGGGAGGGGTAGCAGTGTCAGAAATTTCGTGAAAATAGTGAATAATTCCACCCCATCTTTCCAAGCTTATAACTCCTCGAAAAATGTAATTCAAGCCCTAATTTTTTTTTTCAATTAAAGGAGCAAGGACCAAGGTTTTATTAAAAAACAAAAAACAAAAAAAAACAATGTGTTTTTTTTTTTTAAAAAAAGGTTTTAAACTTCGGACTTTACAGGTAAATTTCTAAAAAAGCGATTTTTTTTTTTTTGTTTTAAATGTGAATATATTATTTATTGACCTTTTCTCTTCAATTTGTGATATATAAAAATCCCCGACATAATTAATTATTTACTTTTTAATAGACATTTCAAAATGAGAGGCGTGAATTATTCGACCCCCTGTCTTTCCAAGCTTATAACTCCTCGAAAAATGTAATTCAAGCCCTAATTTTTTTTCAATTAAAGGAGCAAGGACCAAGGTTTCATTAAAAAAAAAAAAAGACAAAAAAAAGACAAAAAAAAAAACAATGTGTTCTTATAAAATAAGGTTTTAAACTTCGGACTTTACAGGTAAATTTCTAAAAAAGCGATTTTTTTTTTTGTTTTAAATTTGAATATATTATTTATTGACCTTTTCTCTTCAATTTGTGATATATAAAAATCCCCGACATAAATTAATTATTTACTTTTTAATAGACATTTCAAAATGGGTGACACTTGGGGGGGGGGGGCGTGAATTTAAAAAAAAAAACGTTTGTCTAAAATATTATATTCGGTTTATTGGAAAGAACATAAAATTTCACATTGACCCTGAAAATATCGTAAAAATAGAATCAATAGAAAAATGTTGATAGATTTTTAAAGTTTAAAAATTGAAAAATATTGAGTTCGGAAAATTCATTACTGTTTTAAAAAAAAAAAAAAATATTTCTATTACTTTTAAAACAACTGTAATAGTTTATTTTGGAAGTATAATCCATAAAGAAAATAAATAACCCACTTTTAACAGAGAAATTACGAGATTTTTATATTGTATTCGCAGTTTCGTGTTAGGGGTGTCAAAAATTCCTACAAAAATTCTGATACTGCTAGGGGAGGGGAGATTAAAAACAGTTTCATTTAACCTTGGAAAACAATGTGCAAAAGAAAGTTTAACTTACACAATCGATCGTGACATGGAGGGCGGGGGAGGGGGGTAACCCAAATTAAAGCTCAGTGAAAAAAATAGTATATGTCTTCTTGGTGGATTAGTCTGTGCGATGTCCGGAAAACTCGTTCAATTTTGCTAGGTAGGAAAACTGGTCCATTATTAAATAAATATCGATTGAAAACACATTTTATGACCGTTCTTGAAGGAGATATTGTTTTTAAAGGCGATGCAACGGCGCAACAACGCACCACCTCCATCATATTTTTAAAAATTATTTTTATTTGTTTAATCTTGATTTAAAAAAATAAACTTGGACACGGAGTCAAGACACGAAAAACAAAACCATATATTTATTTTGAAAAATACTTTAGTCTTAAGACTTTTTGTATTATTACGGAACAAAAAAATAAAATAAAATAAAATAAGAAAATAAAGGAAACACTTATGTATTATCAAATAAATCAAATATTTTATTCAGAAGAAAAATTATTTAAAAATAGCACAGTACAAAAAATACATAAGCATCGAAAACACTTCTTGTATTATTTGATAGCATAAGAATTTTTGTTGTTGTTGAAAAGTCATTGGGGGGGGGGGCATTTCCGCAGTTTGCAGACGGCGGCTATTGTTAGGGGGCGATAACTCCAATAGCTTCTTGGTCAAATAACGCGGCAAATAAGTAACAAACAAGTTTTTTTTTTTCCAAACAGAAAAATATTTGAAAACCAAAACATTTATTGTATAAAAATGTATCAATATTTAATTGTAAAAACATTTATGTAAAAGTCTGCGTAAAAAAATATAATTTTAATAAAAAATTTTTGTAATAAAGACAACGTTGGATTTTTATAAAATAAAATAGCTTTTTTCTTTTTTCGAACAAATAAATCATTTAAATGAAACATTTTTTTTCTAATTAAAGCAACTTTGAAGGTTCAACAACAAATTAATAATTTAAATGTTTTCTGGCCGAGAAGCGCCACCTGGTAACAGTTTAGTGAAACGCACCAAGAAAAGATGGCCGCAGTCCGTATACTGCAGAAGTGCCTTTTGTTTCGTGAACACAGAAAGTGTTAAATCTAAATTAATTTTTTTAAAATAAAATATTTGTTTAATTATTTGATAATGCAAGAAGTGTTTTTTCTTTTTTTTCTTTTTTGTTTAGTGTAATTTTTTAAATAAATATATGCTTTCGTTTTTCGTGTTTTCCGTTCAATTGCGTTACATAATCAACCGTATCCACTTCCGGTAGCTTGATTTTTTTTCCGAGCAGTGATCTTAGACATTACTTAAAAATATACAAATTTATTTTCTTTTGGATGGGGGAGGGGGTCATTTTAAAACTATGTCTACTTCGGTATTTTCTTAAATTTTCTATTTTTGAGCGATTATCGAGACTCTTAAGGCGTGATCCATTCATGTAGGATATTTTTTGTTCAAAAGTAACACTTGATATTACTTGCTTTTTTTTTATTTAACTAAATAAACTCTTTAAAATAAGTTGAACTTGTAAAACCTTACAAAGCTAGGTAGAAAACAAACGCTTAAAAAAATCAATTTTATTTTTATAAAACAACAGTAAACGAGTAAAAATGATTTTAAAAATATTATGGGATGTGTATTCTCTTTTAAAAACAATATCACCTCCAATAACGGTCATAAAATGTGTTTTCCGTCGATATTTATTCGATAATGGAACAGTTTTCCTACCAAGCAAAAATGGCCGAGTTTTCCTAAATTCGTCTGTGCATTACAGTCTTCGGGTACTTTGGCCGTGACAGGAAAATGGTTAGCATCCATTCGTTTTCAGCAGATGAGGAATTTCCTTTTGTTTTTCTTATTCTTCTCTTCGACCCTGTTTTCTTGTTCTTTCTCTTTCGCATTGGGTTCTACTGAAACAAAATATGGTTAGGGGAAGGGACCCCTTGCAAGCAACAATGGGTCTTTCGCTTCCTCCCATCGTAAAACCACTTTACAATGTCCTGCCAAAATGGATCTGATGAAATATTTCCGCGCACACTGTGATCTAAAAATACTTTATGAAATGAATCCCTACAGGTGTTCGTTCGGGAGAGGAGGCAAAAATCCAAAAATAAAAAAAGGTGAAACGTCTTCCTATGCTCATTTGGAGAAGAGCCTTAAACCACTTTTAATATTTTAGCTTGCTCTACTCCTATGTGACAGTTGTCAAACACGCGGTACTTTGTCTTTGTTCGGCCATGTTTAGGACACTTCTTTCTCTTTGATTGAGATTGTCGGACTGACTTCCTCATCTTGGTTGTTGTTGTCACTTCGTCAGGTGAACGGTTTGTTAGGAGTCTCAAACCCAACCCTTTATTATTATTACGGGGGTACCGTGTTCGGACTCCAGCTAGACTTTGGGACATAGTTGCTGATTCTCTGTTTTTCAGTGTTACTTTTTCACTGCCTTCGTTCAGGATTGAACTCAGCACCTTTGGGTAACCGTAAACTTTGATACAACGTCTAGGACCACTCGGCCATATGTCACTAGGACAATTCTTAGTTGGTTTTTGTTAATGTTAAACCTATGTTGTTATTCAAGGTTTTCTCTCTCTATCAGAGGTGTCCAAATTGCATTCAGCTCTATGCTTGGTTTGCTCAGTAGGTTGTTATGTCCGAGCATGTGGGCTGTTTCTTTAAGTTTTCTCACTTTCCAGTGGGTCTCTCTGTTTATTATTTTTCATCCCATAGGGGGCGATGATCCCCCCTCTCCATCCAGACATGGTTGGCTATACCCGATTTTTTCCGTCTCCCCTTTAGTTACCGCTTTTCGGTGTTCTTCCACCCTTACTTTAAGGGGGCGGCATGTTTCACCCTTGTAAACCTTTCTGCAACTGCATGGGATGGAGTATATGCAGTTTTTTGTCATGTTCTCATCCATGCGGGGCTTCACTCGTACCAGGTGTCGTCTGAGTGTTGACTCGCTTTTGAATACCGTCCTGATGTTGTAGGGGGCACATATTCTCTGAATCTTTTCGGAGATGCCTCGTATGTATGGTAGGCAGACCGTTGGAGGTTTTTGGGTTTCATTCTCCTCTCTTATACTATTAACACGTCTGGTGGATAGTATGCTATCGGGGTAGTTGTTACGACGGAGGGTATTCTTCAACCTGACCATTTCTTGGTGGTATGTAATGGTGTCGCTACTTATTGTCTCTGCTCGATGTTGTAAGCAGCGTGCGATTCCATGTTTGATACTGTATGGGTGATGGGAGTTGAAGTTTAGGTATTGTCCGGTGAAGGTAGGCTTGCGATATATGGATGTCTTAAACCCATGCTCTGTGCGTGATATGAGTATATCAAGGAAGGCCAGTTGGTTATCTTTCTCTTTCTCTATTGTGAACTGTATCGATGGTCTTATTGAGTTCACATGGTCTAGGAGAGCCTGGATGTCTTCCTGATGGGGCCAGAGTATGAAGGTGTCATCAGCGTATCTTAGCCACATGGTGGGCTTTAAGGGAGCTGAACCTAAGGCCATGTCTTCGAAGTATTCTATGTATATGTTCGCCATCACTGGTGATAATGGCGAGCCCATAGCTAGTCCCTCCTCTTGTCGATATAGGTCAGTACCCATTCTGAAGTAGGTTGTTTCTATGCAGAATGTCAGCATTTCCATTAAGTTTGGCAATGGTACACATGTGCGCTCTTCTATTGAGAGGTCCGCAGCTAGTTTGTCTTGAATTACTGCTAGTGCCTCACTAATTAGGACTTTAGTGAACAGGCTAACCACATCTAGGCTTACCATTTGGTTTGTACTGATGGGTGCTCCCTTGATCAGTTCTGTGAAGTGGGCAGAATTCTTTACATGTGTTGCTGACTTGCCTGCTAATGGGTTTATTATATCCACAAGGTACCTGCTCAGTGGGTGGCATGCTGAGCCTCGGCAGCTCACTATGGGTCTGAGTGGAATACCGTCTTTGTGTATCTTGGGGAGACCGTACATATGTGATAGCTTACTATAATGCTGGACCAGCTGTCTATATCTCATCGGAGCGATGTGTTCCTTGTTTTTCATAAGGATTTGTAACAGCTTTCTTTCGGTTTTCAAAGTTGGGTCCTTCTTTATTTTACTGTAGCTACCATCTGCCATTTTTTCAGAGTATTCCGACATGTCCATCACCACAGTAGCATTGCCTTTGTCTGCTGGCAGAATTATTATACTGCTGTCACCCTGTAGGTTTCTTATAGCCAGCCTATCTTCCCGAGAGATGTTTGATTTAGGAGGCTTGGCTTTCTCGAGTACTTGTCTCACTTTCCATCTTATTTCATCACCTTCGGTTGATGGGATTCTCAAGGCTATATCTTCCATGTGTGTTATGATATCTAAGAATGGAACGCGTTTGGTTGTTGTTGCGAAGTTGAGACCTTTATTTAGTACTGCTTCCTCTGAGTGACTGAGTTGGCGGCTGCTAAAGTTGATGACCGCTTTCACAGGTGAGCGATACAGTTCACAATGGAGAAAGAAAAAGATAACCAACTGGCCTTCCTTGATATACTCATATCACGCACAGAGCATGGGTTTAAGACATCCATATATCGCAAGCCTACCTTCACCGGACAATACCTAAACTTCAACTCCCATCACCCATACAGTATCAAACATGGAATCGCACGCTGCTTACAACATCGAGCAGAGACAATAAGTAGCGACACCATTACATACCACCAAGAAATGGTCAGGTTGAAGAATACCCTCCGTCGTAACAACTACCCCGATAGCATACTATCCACCAGACGTGTTAATAGTATAAGAGAGGAGAATGAAACCCAAAAACCTCCAACGGTCTGCCTACCATACATACGAGGCATCTCCGAAAAGATTCAGAGAATATGTGCCCCCTACAACATCAGGACGGTATTCAAAAGCGAGTCAACACTCAGACGACACCTGGTACGAGTGAAGCCCCGCATGGATGAGAACATGACAAAAAACTGCATATACTCCATCCCATGCAGTTGCAGAAAGGTTTACAAGGGTGAAACATGCCGCCCCCTTAAAGTAAGGGTGGAAGAACACCGAAAAGCGGTAACTAAAGGGGAGACGGAAAAAATCGGGTATAGCCAACCATGTCTGGATGGAGAGGGGGGATCATCGCCCCCTATGGGATGAAAAATAATAAACAGAGAGACCCACTGGAAAGTGAGAAAACTTAAAGAAACAGCCCACATGCTCGGACATAACAACCTACTGAGCAAACCAAGCATAGAGCTGAATGCAATTTGGACACCTCTGATAGAGAGAGAAAACCTTGAATAACAACATAGGTTTAACATTAACAAAAACCAACTAAGAATTGTCCTAGTGACATATGGCCGAGTGGTCCTAGACGTTGTATCAAAGTTTACGGTTACCCAAAGGTGCTGAGTTCAATCCTGAACGAAGGCAGTGAAAAAGTAACACTGAAAAACAGAGAATCAGCCTAGCTGGAGTCCGAACATGGTACCCCCATAATAATAATAAAGGGTTGGGTTTGAGACTCCTAACAAACCGTTCACCTGACGAAGGCCGGAGGGCAAAACGGCCGAAACGTTGTGACAACAACAACCAAGATGAGGAAATCAGTCCGACAATCTCAATCAATGAAAAGAACTCATCTCAAAAATACAGACAATTACTACTTCTTTCTCTGTCACGTCTATTTCTGTTCTCGGTCCACGTTTTTTTTTTTTATATAATCCTTTTCTTCTTCCTCGCTGTGACATCACCTCCCACACAGCTCGGTCATTTGCATATGTTGGCTGTCGGACAGCTGCTTCTGCCATACGTGTATCTGTCACAATAGAATATGAGAATAAAGGATACAATGGCGGGTGGGGGGGAGGTAAGTAATAGGTGATAAGTTAAATAAAACAATGCTACCGCCTTGGTTTTCATGCTCTTACTGCCCTTCCCCCTTTTCTCACAAACATACAAAGAAAAACTTTTTGTTTTTAAGAAAGGTTTTCTTATGGTTGATTGATCTACGTTACTCAAAACTTACAAAGTGCCTGGCCTTGGCATTTGTAGAGTCTGCAGTTTGATTTGGTTGGCTTATTTCATCGCTTGTCTTGATTACATCAATATGATACTAACCACCAGCATTTGAACATTTAGCTCTTTGTCATAAAATAAAACGTTTGTGTATGTTCTTTATAATATTAGTTTGTTTAAGACATACATGCTACTTAAGTGATTTCATTTTGTCATATATATATATATATATATATATATATAAAATGAAAATTACAATTGAATTTACCAAAATGATCCAAGATGGTAAAATTAAAGCAAATTATAAATATTAAAGAATTAATATTTATAAAATTATCTCAGCCAGATATAAAAGCTCGATAAAACCAAATAGGAAATAGAGCTTATAATATGAGCAAACAGTTAATGAAATATGTTAAAAAACACTTTGAAATGAGTTAAAAACGTATTTAATCTGAAAAGGAAACACTAGATAAATGGGTAGTCCTTAATCTGCGGAGTTTCGAAGAAATACTCTCCTTCTCATCAGAGGGTAGGAATTAGCAAAATGCGGGATTGGATTTTGCATGCAGAAGTATTTGATGAAACAACAAGTAAGTCAAAGATCTTACTTGAAACAAAATAAGTTAAGCAGAGGGAATATGGTAAAGAAAAAGGTGATTACACATTAATGGATAGTCTGGTGGAAGATAAAAAATCCAGTGACGGTAAAATCCAAATGTAAAACTTCAAGAAAGTTAAAAGAATTTCCATTTGTACAAGTAAAATCCAAGGAAATCCCATAATTGGAAGAAAATGGTCCATAATAATCCAAAGGCAGAAATCCATGGAATAATTCACAAAAATGTGTACAAGGAAAAAAATAATATTAATAAAAGAAAAATAAGATGTGCTTTTCACTCTACTTCCGAGACATAACTATAAATAAAAAAAAAATCTGGGAAGAGAAAGGAGAGAAAAAAAAATGATAAAGTTAAATATAAAATATAAAATAAAGGGAAACAAAAGTCAAAATGACCCAGACAGGAAATGTTAAAGGCGCAAAAATATATATAGGGCAATAACTTTGGCCTTTCTATAATTATCGAACCAAACAAAAAACTTCAAATTTTCTAGATGTTACACTTAATCTTAACACTGAAACTCATAGCCCCTATCATAAACCTAATTTTACGCTTTTATACGCCCATAAATCTTCTAACCACCCCAACTCATTATAAAATCTATAGTACCATCTGTCTCTAGAAGAATTTCTGCTCTTTCTGCTGATGAAAAACTTTTAATCAAAATACTACTTTCTTCAATAAGGCTTTATGGAACTCAGGACACAAAGAAAAGATTAAATACAACAATTATGCTCCTTCTGCAGGCCGCCTTAAATCTGTAATCACACACAATATGACTCGTAAGAAACCAGTTCAAATAACAAGATCTGCCGCTATCAATAACAATGAACCAGTCTACATTTATAAACCAAACCAAAATACTAATCGCAATGCCTCTAACCCACCTAGTCACATCAGGAGAAAGAAAAATATTTGGTTTAATCCTCCATTTAGCCTAAATGTCAAAACTAATATACCTAAGGAATTCTTCAACATTGTACAAAACTCTTTCAAATACCCACACAGATATAGTTCTATTTTCAATAAAAATTCAATCCGGATTTCTTATTCAACAATGCCTAATTTAGCACAAAGAATCTTAGCATCTAGTAACAAAAAAATTAAATCAGTCCAAAAAATCCCTTTCCCAATTAAACCCAAAACTAACTGTAATTGTAATAACAAACATCTTTGTCCACTCAATAATGATTGTATCCATAAAGATGTTATATATTCTTGCACTATTACTGAGCTCCCACGCAATCCTCCCATAACAGACACTAATATTTCGTCTTCAAGTTATTCTTCTTCCCATCCTCCATCTGATATAGTTACTAATCCAATACACCATTCGAGCAGCCCTTCCATCTACAATCATACAACTAGTAATAATGATGATGATAATAATAATAATAATAATGATATTAACGAGATTAATAATATTTCTCCTAACAACCATCCTAACACTAACAACATTCATTATCCCCTCCAAAATAGTCCTCATACAGACATTGTCCTACCATTTGTTGAACACTATGAATAAAATTCAAACTATTTAACTAATACAAATCAGCAAATTAATATTAATACCAGACCTCGCGCTTTTAATAAAGTACATACATATATCAGCGCTACTTCAACATTAATTAAGAAAAGAATATCAAACCACATTTCTTCTTTTAACAACCATAATTCTGATAATAACCAAGGAGCTTCTATAACCACTTTAATTAAAAAAACTTAACTCTAACAATACTCCCTTCTCAATCAAATGGACTATTATAAAAAAAGTTAAGTCTTATACTCCAGGCTCTAAGTCATGTCGCCTCTGCACAACTGAAGCTATAACTATAATTACTTCCCCTCAAAGTAACAATATAATAAATTCTAAAAATGAACTGATCTCTTTCTGTAAACATAAGTCCAAATTTAATTACGCCAATTTTGAAATTACATAGTTATTACTTTTACCCTTTATATAGATATAAGATATTTTTTCTTTAACTTTATCGTTTTTCGACATACTTCTTAATACTTTATAATTTAATAATCCTTTATTTTAATTCTTTATCTCTTCTTTGCCTGGCCGGTTTTTTATCTGCATTTTCTGTTTTATTCTTTAAACTTTCCTATCTATCTAATATATCAATCTACCCACACTTTCATATCTTGTATGTATATTTACTTAAATTTTACTATATGAATTTACTTACTTTTTTTTTCCTGAAATTACAGATACCGGCCATCTTCTCCCCTTAAATAATTTTTATTTTTTTATTTTTATTCTTATTTTACTTTGTTTTATATTATATATTACATTTTATATTTTATTTTTTATTATATTTCATTTTTTTATTTTTCATTTTTTATTTATTTATTTATTCATTATTTTCTATTTATTTATTTATTTTATTATATATTTATTTATTTATTTTTATTTTCCTTTTAATGTCGTTTAACAACTCTTGCTGACATTTTTTTAAGTGATGACCTGTACATTTCAGTTGACCTATATTATTTTGCCCTATATATATTTTCGCGCCGTTAACATTTCCTGTCTGGGTCATTTTGACTTTTGTTTCCTTTATTTTATATTTAACTTTATCATTTTTTTTTCTCCTTTCTCTTCCTAGATTTTTTTTTATTTATAGTTATGTCTCGGAAGTAGAGTGAAAAGCAAATTTTTACCTTCTAAACGGAATTTTCTACTCTCTGCCTAATTTTACCCGTACATGGAAAATACCGTCATTATTTTCACGCCCGCCCCACATCCAAATAGTGCTACATTTCGAACACCTGCAATGAGCAATATATTAAAATTGATGGAGCAGACAAGGTGAGAATCAATATAATAGTGCAATACAATTCAATCGAATACAATTGTACAAGCCAAATCCAAAATCTATAAATCAATATACAGATGAAAAGAAACATACGCATTGTTAATAATCAATCACATTATAGCAAAAAAAAAAAAAAAAAACTTTTTAAAATTGCAATCAGGGTAAAGCAATTCAGATAAGTATAGAGTGGGCGTACACCTTCCACCGTCTCCAGTGCCAGCCATGGAATCGTTAATAAAATTCACAAACCTTTTCCAAATTAAACCATGTTCTTACAAAAAAAAACAAAGTTCAGTTTATGCCTGACTTGTCCACCAAGTTTCAGTCGTGGGTGTTCAACAGTCTCTTTGCTTTTATTGCTATTTAATGATATGCTGGGGCAATGTTTTGTGATTGCTTCATCAGTAGGAGGTATGATCCTGAATGAGATTCGCCCTCTTGATTTTTATCTGTCGAGTTATCTGAACTAATGAGAACGAAAATGAGCTGAGAGAGGAGTATCAGAGTTATTGACAATTTTGTACATCATACTCAAATGTGCTTATCTATATATCTATAAAAGTGAAAAGTAGGAGTAAATCCATTCCTCACAACAATTACTCATAAGGCATCTCTGTTCATGGTAAGGTTCATAAATACTTGATAAAGTTACATCTTTTGTATACAATAGGTATTTTACTAGTGTGTGTGTGTGTACGTACACACACACACACACATATATATATATATATATATATATATATATATATATATATATGTATGTTCCGGGGTAGGTAACACCCTTATATCCATGGAGAATATAGATTCGTCTGACTTATATAATGTTAGACATTTCTGCCTTCAAGCAGAGAGTACATTCATAGTTTAACTGCTCGCGATGAACCCCAGGACTCTTTTACCTTATAATTGTGACCCCTTAAACTGCACCACAACATTGGCGACGAAAGGATTTCGAAAAAAGACCTTCAAAGATCTCTTTTGGATAAACACCCAATTTTTATTCAACAAAGTTGCATTTTTTCTACCTTCTTTGAAAATACAATGATTGGCTCCACAACGGTTTTTCAATGAGACGAAAAACAACCTCGGAAAAGTTTCTTTTTCAAAAACGATGAGTAGAAAAACAAATTTAATTACATTAAAAATTCTCTGTCGATAATCTGTATGACTTTTTTTTTTTTTTTTTTTGGTAAGACAGTAAGAAAAAGAATAAGAATAAAAAAAAGTATATTAACCTTACAAAGGATTGAAACTGCATTCACTCCATTACGAGAATTTAGGACAACAGCTCGAATGCTCGACTGGATTTTTGTTACAAAAAGGAATTTCAATTCGTTTTTATTCCAAATTTTTCTGGACTCAAAATTGTTTCCTTTGATTGAGATTGTCGGACTGACTTCCTCATCTTGGTTGTTATCCTCACAACGTTTCGGCCTCCGGCCTTCATCAGGTGTTTTGTATCAAACTGGGGAACCGTTTGTTAGGAGTCTCGAACCCAACCCTTTATTATTATTATGGGGGTACCGTGTTCGGACTCCAGCTAGGCTCTGGGAAATAGTTGTGGATTCTCTGTTTTGAATGTTACTTTTTACTTCCTTCGTTCAGTTTGTCTCTGCAAAAGATTGATGAAGAACTGGATAGATTTGTCAAAACAGGAATTTTGACCACAGTTGACTTCACCAAGTGGGTTGCCCCCATCATGTATGCAAAGAAAATATCTAAGGATATCAGAATATGTACAAACTTCTCGACTGAGTTGAATACAGCACTAAGGGATCATCATTATCCACTACCCAGTGAGTTTGCTAAATGGAGGGAAAGTGTTCTAAAAAAATAGACCTGAGTGAAGCGTACTTACATATTCCTGTTGAAGAAGAAAGTTTGAAATTTTTATACATTTCCACTCGCAAGGGACTATTTAAATTCAGTAGGTTAGCTTTCGGAATCAAAGTTGCACCAGTTATCTTTCAACAGATAATCGATACATAATTGAGCAGTTTTGATTTTTTCATTGGATACTTGGACGATATTCTAATGAAAGGCGACACGTATAGAGCAACATAGAACATAAGTTTTTCAGGTATTCAAAAGAACGAGTACGGCTTCAAAAGACACTAAATGTGAATTTTTCCTCGACAAAGTAAAGTACTTAGAGCAAATAATAGACAAAAACAATAAGCGTCCCGATCGTAAAAGATTCCTAGCGATAAAAAAATATGCCTGAGCCACAAAATATAACAACATTGCAAAGTTTTTAGGCTTAGCGAAAGGTGAGGTTACTATTAACATAACGTTATCAATCCTTCACTCCCAATATGCATGCATTTCCCGCATGTTTAAACAAACTACGACAAGGCTTGGAAATGGACCACAGAATGCAAGGTGGTGTTCAAAAAGCAGAAAGAGGTGCTCACATCGGATCTATTACTGACTCACTACAACCCAGGTTTAGACATTATCATCTCAAGTAACACGAGCCCATATGGGATCGGCATGTGTATCTTGCATAAAATACTGGACGAATCTACAAAACCTATAGCACACGCGTCGAGAACACTACTACCTGCAGAAAGGAATTATTCCCAAATAGAGAAAAAATCCTTAAGTATCATTTTTGCGGTAAGAAGATTATGCAGATACCTGCATGGATGACACTTCAAATTACAAACAGATCACGAACCACTGATCTCTATCTTTGGCACGAAGAAAAGGTTGTCTACATATACAGCAAACAAGCTTCAAACAATCCTATTGAATTACGACTTTGATATAGAGTTCCTTCTGTCAAAAACGTTAGGACATGCAGATGGCCTCGGTGATTGCATCACCATGATCAGAAAGAGATTACAGCTCGATCCATTCAACACTGTGAAAGAACTCCCTGTTATACTGGACGATATAAGGAAAGAAGCCAAAAGCGACGATTTTATAAGAGAAACCAAGGAAAAGCTGCAGACTGATGAACAAGTAGCAGAGGTTTTCTTAACATGCGACGAGTCGAGAGAGAGTAGTTGTTCCAATGATCCTCTGAAAGAAAATCTTAAAGGATTTTCACACAGGGCAGCCTGGCGCCTCAAGAATACATGTAGTGAAGAAATGCGAGGAGAAAAAATATTCTTCCAGATGCACAAGGGTAATACGACTTTCTTTTTGAACAAGGAACGATCAAGAGCAGGATCGGCTGTATGGTCTACATGGTGGAAGGACCACATGTCACGCATAAGAAACACTTGAACCAGATACACAAACGCACCTCAGACCTGGAACTCCTTCAAATAATTACTGAAATACATCGTTCTGGCAGAAAATGGAAACTGATGGATCCCTTGGAGGTCAACCTGAGAAAGAAAAACTGTAGGGATATTTCGGGGAAATAAATCATCGGAGGGGAGTGTTTTGGGGTAGTTAACACCCCTATATCCATGGACAATATAGATTCGTCTGGCTTATATAAAACCAGACATTTCTACCTTCAAGCAGAGAGTACACTCATAGTTTAACTGTTCGCAGTGAACTTCAGAACTCTTTTACCTTATAATTGTGACTCCTTAAATTGGACCACAACAAATATATATATATATATATATATATATGTGTGTGTGTGTATATATATATATATATATATATATATATATATATATATATAAATATGCATATATATATATATATATATATATATATAAATATGCATATATATATATATATATATATATATAAATATGCATATATATATATATATATATATATATATAAATATGCATATATATATATATATATATATATATATATATATATATATATATATAAATATGCATATATATATATACATATATATATTTCTGTAGAAATATATTTTTCTTATTATATATCAATCCTTATATAAGAAGCTCAATGTGATTACAGAGCAATATATAGAATAAATGACAAAAAGTTATATTCCAAAATTCATGATGTTGATCATCTTATAATTTATTCCTTTAAATCAGTTGATTTATACAATTCTTGACAGTATCTGTTTCGTAGCGCAAAATACATCACTTAATTATTATATCAATCAGTGAATCTATTATGCCCTTAACTCATCAGAAGAAATAGCAACAATCAATTCATCAAAAAGAATTAAAATGTGATTTGACATGGTGAAAATCTGAAAATTTGAAGAGAAGCTGTAGTTAGCTTTATATTTTTCCATTATACCATATTGAATTTTTCATTTATTCTATCTATCTATCTATCTATCTATCTATCTATATATATATATATATATATATATATATATATATATATATATATATATATATATGTGTGTGTGAATAAAATTAACTGATGATGCATGGAAAAAATTGATATTATTGCATCATCAAAAGTTCAAGGTGCAAAATAAACTGTATGGTTCCAAAACTGGTTCTAAAATACTTGTCAACCATTTAGCTAACTTGTGTTGAGAGGACCCTATCTTTGATAATATGGGTCTCAACGGTACCCCACTTTTATGGGTCTTAGGAAAACCATGCAAACGGGGGTGAATAGAACCTGTGGATAGAATTAAATTAGAAATTAAAGTGGGAAGAACACCACTTTTGAGCCATTTGACAAGTTGTTTTCGGAACTTGGTCTCGATAGAGATACTAGAATCATGTGTATCTACCGGACCTAATTTAACAAATTTAGAGGTGTCCCCCAGGATAGTCATCATTTTATTGACATAATCCTGGTGATCCATTATGACAACGCAAAAGCCTTTGTCGGGTTTTGTGGTTACTAAAGATTTATTATGGCGAAGTGCTTTGATTGTACGATAATGTTCACTTGCCATTTTGCTTCACAAAACGAAATAGGCGTGCCACGTCATTTAGCTTCGCCTTAAGATCACTGACCATAGAGTCGGAAACGGAAGAAAGTCTTTCTGATTGGGCAACAAAGATAATTATATATATATATATATATATATATATACACTAGCGAGGGTACCCGGCGTTGCCCGGGTGTTTCGAGGTGTGTGTGGTTTTGGGTAAATCAAAACAAAAGAATAATAAAAAATTGTTGCCCGGGTGTTTGTTTCAGGGGTGGGGAGGAGTTAAAAAAAATTCAATTGGCCAAAAAAGAAAAGAAGAAGAAAAAGAAAGAAAAAAGAAAAAAAACAAAAAAAGAAGAAAAAGAAAGAAAAAAGAATAAAAAGAAGAAAAAGAAAAGGAAAAAAGAATAAAAAAGAATTTAAAAAGACAAACAGAAAGAAAGATAGCGTCTGAAATGAAAATATGTTTATTTTATTCTAGTATTTAATGTAGTTATTTATTTGTCTTTTGTTTTGTTTATGCAAAATATTTATCCACATAAAGTAATTTGTTTGTCTGCAAAAATAGATTTTTGAACCATATAAATGTTGGGTGTAAGTACACCGGTTTTTTATTTGTTGTTGTTAATTAAACATGTGTGTATGCATCGCTGTCATAGTGGCTTTCTTCCAAATCCAATGTCGTCTGCCTCAATGTACGTAGTGTTTTTTTAATTGAGCTAATGAAATTTCGAGAAATTCAATGTGTAAAAATAAATAATGAATAAGTAACTAATTAGAAAAGAAGTCACCTCCCCCTCCCCCCGTAATATCTCCTTAAAAAGTACAGTAAATCGGCTGCATATAAAACTGTATTTACCTGAATGTTGGCTGGGAATTGTTAATCGATGAGACTAGGTCGATAAAGGAATTAAGTGACATAAATACAGTTGGATACACAATTAATAGATAGAGTTAGATGTAAAATCTGGAATCCAATGTTAGTTCGTTTCGTGTTTTTGTGTATTTAATAAACGCGATTGTTTCTGTGTAAACTGTAGAATGCGTCGGAGAACGGATTTCTGTAAGAGAACTGAAGTGTATTCACCTGAATGTCGGCTGGGTAGTGTTAATTGATGAGGCTATGTCGAAAAAGAAAGGAACGTGGCATAAATACAGTTGGGAATCCCATGGTAGTTGGTTTCGTTTGTTCGTTTGTTTATTTATGTAATGAACGCGATTTTCTCTGTGTAAACTGTATTTTTAATGCGGAGGAGAACGGATTTCAGTAAGAGTGCTATTAAATTAAGCAAAGTAAAATTGAACGTGGGCTAAGAATATCTGATGAAAAAACGAAAAAAAAAAAAGACGACATTAGTAACCCTTCGGTACGTTATACCCCCCCCCCCCATGTAAATAAAATAAAAAAAAAATTAAGGTAAAGAACGATAAAAAAAAACGAAACATTAAAAAAAAAAAAAAAAATATGGCATCAGTAACCCTTCGGTTCGTTGACTCCCCCCCCCCAATATAAATAAAATTAAAAAAAGAAAAGGAAGAAATAGCATAAGAAAACATTGGATTCGATGTAATCGAAAGTTGCGTTTCAACCGATGGAAAAATGTAAATCCGTTTTTTAAACCAAATACGAACTGAAACCGGTGCTTCCTCCAAAGTGTCCCTTGTGGACGTATCCTCAGCAGTGATAAGTGGGCATGGGAGGAGTATTAATGTAATAGAGGGAAAAGATTTTACAACTTCCATCGATTGTAACCGAATTTGGCCGCGGACTCTCAGCAGAAAAAATGTAGGGATCTAAGTTTATCGAGTAAGTGGATAGGAGATAGGCCTATAACACACCAAAGGTAATGTGCTGCAGTGCGTGCACATTACATTTGCATGAAATGTCTTGATTTTCAATCGTATTAAGGTCAAAATCGCAGGGAAAAAATGAGTTCATTTTATATATATATATATATATATATATATATATATATATATATAAGAAGACAGAATAGAAGATAGAATAGAAAGATAGATAGAAGATAGATAGAATAGATAGAAGAAGAAGATAGAAGAAAGATATATAGAAGATAGATAGATAGAAGAAGATAGAAGATGGATAGGATAGAAGATGGATAGAAGATTGAAAGAAGATAGAGAAGAGATGAGTTCATTTTATTTATATAGAGAAGAGAAGATAGATAGATAGAAGATTACATTTGCATGAAATATTTTGATTTTCAATCCTATTACGGTCAAAATCACAGGGGAAAAATGAGTTCATTTTATTTATATAGAAGAAGATAGATAGATAGAATAGAAGATAGATAGAAGATAGAAAAAGAAGAGAAGATATATATAATTATGTTATCAAAGAGTAAATCTTTGACGAAGCAAAACTTATCAAGATAAGATGAGCTCAACATTATTAAGGGAAGCAAACAATAATATTAAATGAAAGATGAGTAATAAAAGTTATATATAATTTCATTATATGATCAGAATAATAAGGAAACGTTAAAGGAAAATTAATAAATTTTCCCTTAGCGTTTTCTTATTGTTCTGATGATATTGTAAAGTTATATATAACTTATATTTCTCATCTTTTCATTTATATATATATATATATATATATATATATATATATATATATATATATATATATGTATGTGTGTGTGTGTGTAATTTATCAGTTGATAAATGAATTCATTTATCACATATGTACGTGAGATAAATGTTCAAAACACTTCATGTTGACAAAAAGATATAATTAAATCTGGTGCTTCTTTATAATCACAACATTTTACAAACAACGCTTATTTATTTTTAAACTAGCAGGGGTACCTGGCATTGCCCAGGTGTGTGGAGGTATAGTAAGGAACCCCCGAGGGGAGGGGGGGAGATCAAAACAACAGTAGGCAGTTTGGGTGAAGAGAAGTGTTTAAAAAAAAGTGGTTGTAGGCAGGCAGGATCGAACCCGTAACGCAAAGGAGGAAAAAAAAACAACCCCAAAAACTTATGTCTTAGCCGATGTTTCTATTGCGCAACCAGAAGTCGAGAGTGTTGAAATTAAGTGTAGTCAACCCAACAGAGACGATGATTTGCAAAAATGTCGACGAAAAAACAAAAAACAAAAATAAACGACCCCCTCTTTGTACAAAACTGCCCAGCTGAGGGTGAAGCAATCAATGTTTTTGGCCAAATTTTCAATATTTGTCGTCTGGAGGATTGAGCTTCAAAACGATACCAATCTCGTGAGGATCCATCGCATGTGTTGAAAGTTTTTGGCAGACATACAAACACACACACATTTTGCTCTTTGTATATATAGATAGAAGAAAAACCAACTTTTTAAAATATATACCCTAACTAGTTGTGCAACATACTTTCTCATGGAGGCCTCTAGAGTGAGACCAGCAATTTTCTCCATTCAATTCGCTGGAGTCAGGATCGTGTTTTTTTTTTTTTTTTTTTTTTTTTGAAAGAAACAAGACACCTACTGATTACTTTTTATTTAGAGTAGAAGATTTATTTCTGAATTCATTTCAGATGGAGAAGGTTGTCTGCTTTTCTATTATCTTTCCAATGTTTTTTTTTATTATTTCAATAGAATAGGACTGAACTATTGCGAAAAGTTGAAAAAAATCACGAACCTGAACATTACCTTTTAATTTCTTCCTTTGATTATTTGGAGGCAGAAGCGGCTACACGCTAAAAATGGCGCTTGTTGTTACAAACATCAAAGACTTTAAAAGGGAATTAAATACATTTCCTGGTGTTTTCATATTTTCACAAGTTTAAGTGCAAGAATAATACTACACGAACAATTTTTATTAAAAATAAACAACCTTCATATTGAATAAAATAAAAACATACGTTATTTAATAGTGTCATAGATTTTATCTTCCGAAATTATATCTTTTTTTTTTTTTTGCTTCTCTCCTCTTCCTTGTTTAAAAAGGAAATTGAAACATTGTTGCTCTCTCAAAGAAATAAGAAAGAAAGCAAATGTCTCAATCTGAAAAGTTTTAAAAAGGGAAAACGCATAAATCGGTATAGAAAAAAAGAAAATTTTTGTTTTATTATGGAAATAAATTTCCGCTATCCCTTCATGGGGGCAGACTTTTCTGTAACGGGATGGATATATATTTACTAATAAATACACATTACTCTTTATAATGTGGAGTATAGTCATAAACTATGGTAGCACAGAACGCTCATTATATTTGACATTTTAGTGCATGACATATTGAAATTCGGGTTTACAAAAAATGTCAAATATAGTGGACGTTCTATGCCACCATAGTTAAACAGAGAGACAAAGTGGTGTCAATCACCTGTAATTATATCAACTAATGCGTACAGTTTAAAAGCACACAAAAAATATTTGTTTCAATGCACCAAGATTTTATAATGATTGGAGTATTCACTCTAACAATTGGCCTATTAAAATAGATAATTGATTATAAAGATCCGCATATGATTATTTTCTGTGTAGAATTGTAAAATGTGTTTACTGTTCATTTTATTCATGCGTTTTTGTAAAGAATCATTGACAGAAAATTAGCGTCTGCGTCTCGTAATGAAATTATAATTGTAATTTGCTTTAATTATTTCCTTTCACAGTAGATTCTTACATTTAAATAACCTAGATACTGTGAATCATTTGATGCGTCATAAGATGAATCATGATTGAAAACTATTTTCACAATTACAGTTTGATTAACCCATTAGCTCCCGATGTCCTATAAATAGGACACGAAATAATTTCTTTTTAAAAATCTTTAATCCTTATATATATAAAATGAACTATTTTTTCCCCTCTGATTTTGACCTTAATAGGATTGAAAATAAAGACATTTCATGCAAATGTAATATGCGCAAACTGCAGCACATTATCTGAGGTGTATAATGAGACCGATACTGCACCAATCACACCGGGTGTCCTTAACTTCATCGGATTCCACCCGATATGACAGGTGTTCTTTCGATCGTACATTGTCCCGTCACAAGTTGGCCTGTTGATTTTCTTCACCCACTGTGTTTTCATGGTGGGGCGCTTTGCCTCTCGATTGAATCGTCTCCTACCCTGTGTAGGTAGTCTCCGGGTACATCAATCACTCCACTGGTCCTTGCGGCTTGCTGCAAAATGAAGAGTCTTCACCACAAACAGAACTCCGGTTTATAACAATAACAAACTATTTATTAATTTCATTACTTCATAACAGCTACTGTCTAAATTGAGGTGACTGACTATAGCAGTGAAACGATGTAAGACCAGATCAGTAAAGTCACAGATTTCCCATTAATACAGGCTAGTTAACATCATAACATCAGGCCCTGAGGGCTCTCAAATCAGGAACGCCTGACCAGTCCAGCCGTTCAGTTTGCTGTTTTTAGAATTCCTTTTTCTAAATCCAACCCCTTTTCCTCACCTCTCCTTCAGAGAGTGGTTACAAACACCCCTTTTTTCTTCCTCTTAGAGCTTATTTCTACCAAATTTTAACCCTCATTTGCACTGAGGTTTTTACTTATTATCAAATTAGGAGTGATTAGTCATTCCAGGTTGAACAATGCTTGGCGGCGACCCTTACCCTTGACCCCCATTCTAAGGTGTCAGCCTTAATCAGCTAAGGATCTCTGGATCTCTTCATACCTCTCAATAGAGGTTTTAAAAACAACCTTTCATGTTAACAGATATATAACGACAATGAGATAAAAACAATTATTATTTGTTTTTTCTCTTTCTGACAAAATCCCATAGACATTTCTATTTTGTCCCAATCAGACATCAACACCCCCTCTTCTGCCCTCTCTTCCTCTATCCCGTCTGGTCAAACACTCCCTTTCACCGCAATATGCACCTCGCTGCATGCATTCATGACACCAATAGTGTCATAGGTGTGTTATAGGCCTATTACCTCGACACTTCCTTGATAATCGTGAATTCCTATATTTTTTCTGGTGAGAGTTCTCGGCCAAAATCCGTTAGAATCAATGGAAGTTGTAAAATCTTTTCTCTTTAATAAATTCGTCTTACCCCCGCTTCCACTTACATCGTTGCCGATCTGTTCACAGGGGACAGCAAGAAGAAACACTGGAATGGCAATTTAACGTTCCCTTTCCTTTTATGTTTTCTACTGGGTGAAATGCACCATTGGATTTAAGCGAATCGAAGGTTTATTTATGCCATATTTTTTTTTCGGTTTTCGCTTTGCGCTGTGTTTTTATTTTTTTGTTTTCGTTTTTCAGAACACGTCTTCTTTATAGAAGCTTAACGTTTGTTCGCTGTTTTTTCTTTGCTTTTGGTTTTGCCGATTTTTTACAGAAGTCTTACATCGTTTTTATTTTATTTAGATATTTAAACAGGGCTACTTCTTCGCATATTCTTTACTTTACCCCCCCCCTTTCGCACTGCATGTTTATTCTGAAAAAAAAAAAAAAGAATAAAATTCATCTATATCGGGGTTTGTTTCCCTGTTCGTACCGTCCGCCAGGTGGGCGATGAACAAATTTACCATATAAAGGGTCCCGGAGATCCTGTAAGGGTGTGTGTGTGTGTGTGTGGGGGGGGGTTCAAAGACTGACAGCTTCTAGTAACATCACTAGATGTTTCGCAGTCTATTTTTTGTGGGGAAGGGGGTCACAATTCGTGTGAAAATTGATTGCATTACGCTTATTTTTAATTGGAAAAAATTGTAATGTTGAAAAGCTTCTTAAGTGTTTTTTGAATCTGATTAATTTCTGATTCACATTTTCAACTTTTCATCTATCGAATGAGAATAGAAACCGAATGGATGTATACAAACGTGGTGATCTAAGATTTTTATTTATCAAATTTGGAACCAAATATTCCAAAGTTTGTTGCTGATCAACAATAATCTGCACATTGATCGATTGTTCCATGTGATTTTTATTTTATTGATTATTGTATTAGCAACGGTATGATATATTAATTGACCCATTCGATTTATAGCTGTTACTGTTTCCATTTGATCGACATTGTAGAATTTTGTTGACAAAACCATTATGAATATTCAATTATTTATTTTCACTTTAATTATGTACTCCCACTACTACTAACATTATTATGTAAGGATGCATGTAGGGAGGCGGCGATAGTAGATATCCGAGCGTTCTGGGGGGTGGAGTGCCGAAAAAGGTTTGGAAATCCTGATATATTACTCAATTTCTCTCCGACAGTTGTTGAAACCCTCTTAAAAATTCTTGAGGAATTTGCTAAAATTCTATTTATTTGATGATGTATGCGTAACAGAGCATGTATAAGCGTGTGATAAAATCAGCGGCAGCTGTAAGATAGCTGGATTGTGAAAATGATAACAGCAGCAACTGTCTTAGTACATACGCAAATTAGCAACTGTGCACAAGCTTGTGTCACAAGAAAAGGAGAGAAAAATGCACCACATGGTGAGGAGCAGAACAAAAAATGCACATCTGGGTGAGATGAACGTGTGGCCTCGTGGTGGCGACAAGAGACTTTTAAGCTGATGTAAAGATGGCAGGGTTTTGTTAATCTCATGGCAGACAAAATGAACAGTAAGAAAAAAAAAAGGAAGCAATTATTTTTTGGAAAGTAACGGTAATAAATGCCTTTTCCTAAAAAAAGAAAAAGCCGCGTCGAATTTTTGTTTATTTTCTTTTTTACTTGCTTGTTCCTTTTCGGCAGTACCAGAGAGCATTTGGGTCTGAGAGGTTTGAACTGTAACGACACAGCTAAAAAGTAATGGTCACGTTACATATGACTACTAACTTATTGCCAATAATGCAATACAGTTCAAAACAGACTTCGTAGTCTAGTGGGGGAATCCCTTTTCTCTTCCCTGCAACCTCTTTCTCACAGAAGAAACGTTGCGAACCTGTCTGCTTTATCATTATTTTTATGTCAAGTGCACGTCTGAGCTCCAATCTATGGTTCCCACCTCGTCAAACTTCCACGAGAAACACTCGTCTAGCTGAAAACACTATCAATAATTTCCCCCACTCTTTATCTGTGCCTAAACCTAATCGTAGATTCCATGAGCAAAGTTTCTTTCTTAGAACTGCACATCTGTGGAACTCTCTTCCTTTTGCCTGCTGTTACAATATTTGTCGTATAATGGGGTATGATTCCGCACAGTCGGGAGATTCCATTTATAAATGATGCTGCTAGGAACTGACGAATCGAATTAATTTACGTTCTGCTACCAACCAATCAGAAACCAGAATTGCTCCATAAATATTAAACCTTTCTGTAGATTCCAACTCGAGAACTGTCTAATGCAAACCAGTCAACTACCGGGACTTGTGCAGAACAATGAACCATCGGAAACTGTTTTGTCTACTGCAAACCAGTCACCTCTCAGGACTTGTGTGGAACTATGAACCATCGGAAACTGTTCTGAAACTAAACGTGGCTTACACTTCTAGACCTGCTTTCCAGCTGACTATAATATGGTCGTCTTCAAGTCCAACGTAAACAAGTTCTTGATGAGCCGTTCCCCTTAAGTAATCCCATTTACCAAATTTCCACTACTAACAATTATTACGACATTGTCCCATTGACCACTATTATCCTCGATTGGCCTCCGGGCCTTAATAAGTGGTGACTCCTTTGTAAAAAAAAAAAAAAAACTCTTTCTGTAAACTGCTTTGCTTCTTGCCATGTGTAAGTTTTATCTTGAATGTATAGCTTCTTGATTTCTAAAATATATTGCACGTACCCAGTGTCCTATTTATAGAAGAGTCATTATTTCGATTTCTAAATAAAATAAATAACTTATCTTTTAATTTTAATTTTTTTTTTTATAAATAACTTATCTTTTAATTTTTATATTCATAACACGAACTCCATGGTAAAAAAAAAAAATTAGATACCCTGGAACTTAATATGTTAACATCAACAACAGAAAACAAGAATTAAATATAGATGGTTTGTAAATTAAACTTATGTATATCAACAAATATAGGTTTTATGATCTACATCTACAGGGTTGTCCTAAA
Source organism: Euprymna scolopes (assembly GCF_053919585.1). NCBI lineage: Eukaryota > Metazoa > Mollusca > Cephalopoda > Sepiida > Sepiolidae > Euprymna > Euprymna scolopes. The sequence goes on from NC_136504.1 coordinate 55,327,852, forward strand.
AAACGATGTATCCATTTTATTACGGCCATAGTTTCTATGGAAATTAACTAAGGACAAGATACTATGATTTATCAGCAGGATGGAACAACACCGCATTGCTTAACTTGAACATCTCTATTGCTTCTTCCTTGAACACATGCTCACCATCCATGGCCTGCACATCCTCCAGACCTATCTCTTTTGAATTATTTTCTGTGGCGAGACCGAAAAGGTATGTTAACAATCTCCAAACTATTGCTGTGTTCAAGAATAACATTTAAACAGACATTAAAAGAATTCCTCATGACATGATAGGTAGAATAAACATGAATGTATGAGTAGCAACAACGATTCACCACCAAGGAGTTTGGATTGAGAATATTATAAACTATTGAGCTTTTCTTGCAAACGATGATTCCATTGTTAGCATTGGTTCCCCCATGACTTTCTAGAAAGACATCGAGTACTTACAGGAAAGAATCATGTGAAGGTTGCTAACATCCTTAGTGGAAGTGTTTCTGTGCATTTGAACTTGGTACACTCAGGTTGTCAGTCCATGTCGTTAACTATTGAGCTACGGCCACTTCCTTCTTTTTTAATCACATTAAGTTAATATTGTGCCTATATTAAAAATTAAAGAGATTCATTCCTTTCTATTTTAACAGTATTAGATATAATCCGTTGATCATAAAATTTAAATTTTCATACATAATTATTCTTTAATTTTTATTTTTATCAATTATTATTTAGATTAAGCCACACCTCCTTTGCTCATAAAAATTAAATTTGCACACATAATTATTGAACTTAACCAGATAGACTAGGTTCGCTTTTATTATGTAGACTAGCCTGGGTGCCCGGCGTTGGCTGGTTGTTTGTAGGTGTGTCTTTAGCAAAAAAAAAAAAGTGGTAGTAGACAGGCAAGCTCGAACCCGTACCGCGAATGAGGAAAAGAAATGAAAAAAAAGTGACGTTAGCTGCTGCGCCCATCGCCAAATCAGAAGTGACATAGGTTTAAACTAAGGCTAGACAATCGAAAAGAGGCGATGACTTTCGAAAATATCAACAAAAAAAGCGACCCCCCTCCTTGTAGAAAATTGCCCAGTTGAGGATGAAAGAATTAATGTTTTTGGCCAATTTTTCGATATTTGTCGTCCGAAGGGTCGAGCTTCAAAGCGATACTGATCTTGTGAAAATCCGTCGCCTTTGTCGAAAGTTTTAGGCAGGCATACATACATTTAAACAGACAAGTGAGATTTATATTATAGATGATATTATTAATATACAGGTTGTAATATAGACGTTGGCAAAAAAGAAAATTCATCACTTTTGTTTACTGCAAGTCTGCTTTTTCTAATCCTGCATGTGAAACCACTTTCAAAGTGTTCCTACAAAGGGAGAGCTAAGAAAAGGGCTGCGCTAATAGCAACCATACCAATAAAGATATCGATGCTTAGAATTAAGACACAAATATAGCACTGTGAAATAGATTAAATGAGAGTATGTTAAACTGAAGATCTAAAGGTCCAATTTTCAGTTGCTGCTCTTGTATTCAACATTGTTTTAATAAGCAATAACAAATAATTAAAGTTTGATATGCTACTACCGTCCTACAACTTCCGGTTCCTGGCATAAATACATCTCCACCGAGTGGTTGTACAGATTGTTTTCCTTCTGAATATGAGGTATACCTCGAAAATTTAAAGAACATAACACCATGATACCATCCTGGTGTGACACCTTATGTTGGTAAATAAATACTTTTTAATTGAAAATTATTGAGATCCTGCAATATTGTCATTCATTTTACCTTGTCTTATATTCAACAGTGTTTTTCTATAAGACTGCATTGTAATAGTCCACAAACACAATTTTGTTTAATTTGATAACAAACCGATACAATAATAATCTATAATATAAATCTGTCTGTTTAAATGTATATATATATGTATGTTTGTTTGTATGTCTGCCTAAAACTTTCAACAGAGGCGACGGATTTTTGCAGGATCAGTATCGTTTTGAAGCTCCATCCTTCAACGACAAATATCAAAAAATTGGCTAAAAACATTAATTCCTTCATCCTCAACTGGGCACTTTTCTATAGGGAGAGGTACTTTATTTTTTTGCCGATATTTTCGAAAGTCGTCGCCTCTTTTCGATTGTCTAGCCTTAATTTAAACTTTTGTCACTTCTGGTTTGATGATGCACACAACAGCAAAGACATCACGTTTTTCTTTTGTTTTGTTTTTTTTTTCACATTTTTTTTCCTCCTTTGTAGTACGGGTTCAAGCCTTCCTGCCTACTACCACTTTTTTTTTTTTTTTTTTTTTTTTTTTTTGCTCAGCACACACTTCCAAACACCCGGGCAATGCCGAGCACTCAGGCTAGTTAAATGTAATTTTCAAAATTACTTTTAATAACAAAATCCTAATATTTTAGCAAATGTAAACGACTTATTTGATAAAATGCAAAGTATACATCTTAGGTATGGGTCATTGTTTACCCAACTAGGGTATTAAGACCATGTCTCAAGGTTTTAGAACCTTTTCTGTCGAAGAGAATGAAGCAGCACTAATTGTAATGTGTATGTGAGGGTAAGGTCACTGGTTCAGTGAGAAAATTGATAGTCATCCTTAGTGCTCCTTCGATTCCACAGCCAGGAGTGACTTGAAGGCATTTACTAAGGGGGCATTAATGGTGTGGGAACTTTGAGAAAGGTTTCCTATGGTGTGTGGGGTCCGATCTTGTAGCCTTGGAAGTACCTTTATATTCTTTGAGTTTGCTGTACTGCTGTGGGATCTGGATTGGGTGCCTGCTCTACAATCCTGCTTCGTTTAGTGATTCAATCCAAAAGAACACTGGACTTGTGTTTGTGTGCATTCACTACACAAGTCGTGATCATCCACTTGTTTCTCTCCAAATTCGCTTCTTGATTTTGACACTGGCGTAGTGTAAATCACGTGGTCTTAGTTAGCGCAGCATCAGATTTGCTTTCCAAATAAAATTACAACTCTGAATTTTAAAACACATAACCATGTTTTATTTTTAGAGATTTGAGATGATACTTGGATTTTTCTACGAAACGACAGACTTGCTATCAGAATGGCAGTCACTTTTAATCAAAAAAAAACAAAACAGACTAGTCCATCAAAAATCCTGATTATACTCAGACCAAAACAAAAAAATGACAACCATTTCCAGACAAGCAGAATGGTTCCCAGCGATCTCAATTTCCAAATCTTTCTGTATTGCTCAAAACATCTATATTATATTTCTTTGTCTTTTCGTTCCACTTTTTCTCAGAAACTACTGCGCTGATTTGGCTGAAATTTTGCATGGACTTTTGCTATATTAAGATGCAGTGAATTAAGTATCATGACAGCTGTTCAACGCACAGATAGGTATTAATAAAGATTAATATGGATTTAATGCGAAAATGAGCACAAATTTAACCATATTCAACCATCAGTTTAGCATAAAGCACTCATTTTAACTTAACGGCCATAACTTTTTCCCGTTTTTAGCAGGTTAAATGGTCTAGTATAGATAAATATTATGCTCTTATTTCTGATTCTTTTCTTAATCTACTGGAGTTCTCTCTCACTAACCTTACACACACACACACACACACACACACACACACACACACACATACATTTAATTTTATAGGGGGAATTAGACCTGGAGTCTAAAGAGCAAAGTTTATTTTAATGTGTCAATACTTTCAAATAATCTTGCTCATAATACTTTGGATATATAATAAGCTCAATAGGTATATTTTGATTTTGTTTGTTTTTCCTGTTGAAACTGATTCATAATTTATAATTATTAATCTTTATAATATACAGGGTGTCCGTACAGTCTTATTGTTTTACTAGCAAAGATACCCGTGCTTCGCACGGAGCTTTGTTGCGCACTCGGGTACCAAAATCTGTGGGCACCTTTCCAGTAAGTTGATGTTGTAAGAGCAACGATTGCATAAGGTGATTAACATTTTAACTACCTCTTGTAGTGACTGAAATTCAATCAGGAACTTCACAAAACATTTTCATCAAAAAGGAAGGTTACTTGATGTTACATAGTAAATTTTTCATTGAAGTCATTTTCAACTCTTGCTTAAATTTTATCTTGCACATTCAATACTAAAAACTTACCACAATCAGATCATGTCAGTTTTTCCTCATATCCATTTCTCGAACTTTTCACTAAAGAGCCTCAGGGTAAACTACATTTCTGCTGCTTTGATTTGGAGCCAGAATGTAGAGTTTTTCTGAACTTCCTGTCCGGCTGATGGAGACGTAGAACATACCGTGACTGAAGCAGTCTGATGTCAAGTCTACGCCAATGGTGTTAAATGTCTGACCTTGACTTTTGTTTATGCTCATTGCAAAACACACCTTCACAGGAAATTGGAGTCTCCGGAATTTAAATGGAAGTACTGAGTCCGATGGAACTAAGGGGATCCTTGGCAGTAGAACGGTTTCGCCTTTGTAGGGACCACAGGAAATGGTGGCCTCAAGTACATTGGTGTGCAATCTGGTGATAACACATCTGGTTCCGTTTGTTGTTTTTGGCGGTTCCAAGGATCGAAGAATCATGATTGGCAATCCAATTTTGAGATTTAAAATGTGTGGAGGCATTCCAGATATCTCCAAAGAGTTTAAAAACTCCACAGGGTAGTGAACAGCTTCATATTCATTAGTAGCTGAATCAACTGACTTGTATTGCTTTGTGTCTCCTGGAAATTCATCCATTATTGAATTGTTCAAATGATTCACATTGCTGTTTAATGGCGAAATAATAGCCCTCTCAGCAAGCCAATCCGGTGATTTTCCATTGTTTTGCAGGTCTGGGTACACTTTGTCTTTCAGTTGCTTCTGATTACCGACACATTTACCAAGCGCAGTTGGAATCTTAATTGTGTCAGGTGAAGAAGTGATAGGAAACTGACCATTACCGATTTGGAGAAGCAATTTTGAGAAGTCTGCTGCAGCTGTGTTATCAGAGATATAGGCTCTCATATTAGTAGTCAGTCTCTTCACTATAACGTGCCTCCAGAGATAGGATTGTTTCAAACTTGCATTGACAATGTTAGCCCTTGTGCCATTTTTAACCACTGGGAGGATTTGACGGAAATCACCGCAAAATAAGGTTGGAATGCCACCCATGGGATTCTTGTTTCCTGTGATGTCTTGCAGTGTTCGGTCAATTGCTTCATAAGCACTCTTGTGCGTCATTGGGGCTTCGTCTACAATGATTGCAGAGGTGTCTCTAATTACATTTGCCAAGGCTGAGTTACCAGTAATTTTGCAAACTGGCTGATCCATTCGATGAGTATCCAAGGGTACTTTAAAAGTGCTGTGAAGAGTGCGGCCACCTTGTAGTAGAGTAGCAGCAATGCCACTGAATGCTGTTGCAAGCACAATCTTTCTCATGGATCTAATCTTTGCAAGGATCAAATTGATTACAAAAGTCTTGCCCGTACCACCTGGAGCATCAAGAAACATCATGTTTTTGTTCATTTCACCTTGTGCTTCCAACATTGCCATGAATGAATTGTAAACTTCTCTTTGAGAATCGGTCAGTTTTTCTTGCATATTTTCTGCTTGTAGGGAAGTTCTTCAAGATTATAAGTAACTTCACGTTGATACTCTCTCGCGAGTCTTTCATCTCTCCCTTGCATTGGTGCAGGTAATCCATAGCTTGCCAATGGTTGACCGCACATAAGGAGAACTTTTTCTTCAATTAGACAAAGAGTTTTATTGTAGATGTCCTCATTAAAATCTGCTTCTGGATTGTTAACTTCTTGCCTGTATCTGTGAAGAATGTCTTCAGATATTACATCACGAAAAGCCATCCAGATCTCAAGAGGATTTCTTGGCTCACAGGCTGTTAAAATTATCACAAATAGGCTTCGCAAATTTGAAGGTGATTGAGTGGCACTTGCCTCTCCTACTGCTTGATGCAAGTGATGGTCATTTTCTAGAAGGCCTCGAGCAAGGCACGCTGCTCTGTATGTTTCAAACACCTGACCATTGTATGCTCGCAAATTTTGAAATGAAGTTGGACCAGCAACCTCATTGAGCAACAGGCGTAAGAAATAACACTCCCCTGCTTTTGGACTAATCGTGTAGATTCTCCCAATGCATGGTGCCTTCCATACATCATCATTTTCAGTACCTTCAACTTGTACCCCACGCATTCTTCTCATCCATTTCTTTATCGATTTGTTCCAAGTGTAATACTCAGGGACTTCTACGTATTTGAGACCCCTTGCAAAGTCATCCTCATGGCAGAGTTGAAAAAATGCTGTCAAAGTTGTGGCAGGCGGTGGACCTTGGGCTCGTTCCAGAGCAGTATCAGCTGAGAACATGACACGCTGCCCATTTTCAAGATGAACAGAAAGTTGTAAAATTGGGGGGAAATGTTCATGGATGGGATGTTCCAATATCCTCCAGGCTGCCTCTGAACTGCCGACATACCTTGCATTCTGGAACTGCTGGATCTCATCCACAATGTGACTTTGTACTTGGCCTTGTTGGTTAGCTGCTCCATCAGTTCTTTGTAGTTCAAACACTGCTTGATCACATCCTTTATTCACGTATTTGAGGACATATTTGATGCTTTGGATCGAGCTGCAAATTTCTACGTTAATGTGAGCGTTGAACTGCTGAAGGAGGACCTTGTTGTACGGAACAATCCACTGGTTTGTTATTTCTTGATTAACATACCGACCATTTCTCTTCATCCTTATTGTACCAGTCTGGCCTCCATCTTCTGGTTTTCTTCGCCTGTACTTGGGGTAAGAGTCTTGGCCTTGCTTGGTACACTGAAGAAATTCTTTTGGGTATTTTTTGGAACATTTGTTGTCAATCATACATGGACAATTTGGATTAAATGGTCCACAAGGTCCATGCACCATATGTGCCATCACTTTAGCATGAAGATCAGGATCTTCCTCTTTGTCAGGGATCTCTGCAGATATGCAGAGATCCATTTTTTCTGGTAGAAGTTTGTCCTCTGGGGCCTGCCAGGTGAGGATGTGTGCATGCGGCAGTCCTCTTTTTTGATATTCAATACTGTACAGGAAAGCCCTCAACCTGCCAAATCCTCCCTTTTTAATAAATTCAAGTAACTTTTTTAGCTTCTGCCTGAAAACCCTGGCAACAATATCTGGACGATCCTGAGGGTCTTGCCCTTGAAGACAATTTTCTGTAATTTCTGTCCACTTTGGATTTGTTGTGAACATGATGAAGAGGTCGGCTCGGCCCATTCGCCGAACATATGCCATGGCATCACTTTGACGCTCAAACATGTATCGAGGGCCTCCTGTATAAGTTGCCGGAAGTACAACTCGTTGACTAAACTGTTCTGGATTCCCATCCTCCCTAAGAATTGAATCTCTCAAGTTGCTATAATTGTCAGCTCTCAGGGTCTGTTGCTCACGCCTCAGGAACTGTAAACGTTCTGTTTCAATCTTGCAGTACACATCCACCAGCCATTATTGAAATAGCCTTCGGTACCAGAGAAAATAGTTTCCAGGCCGAGTCATTAAATGGTACGAATAAAATTGCTGTTGGGTAACTTTTCGCCCATTGGATGCCTTCATGTAGATGTTGTAAGATGGAGAACCATAGGGGTACATTAACGGGTACATTAAAGTATCGTAGAGGGGATGTAGTTCGGAGATCCATTTTAATGTATCATTTCTAAAACGCAAGACAATATCCCGGTTAGCTGTTGGTTCATTCTCCATTAATATTCCAATCTCATACGTTGTTGTTGGAGCATTGAATCGCCGTGGATGCTCTTCTTGCGGCCTTCGGTCTTCCCTTATGACAACTTTATGTTCTACCAAGTGTTCTTCTTCAATCCTCTCCTTTGTTGTTTTCAGCTGACAAATAAAGCTGTTGTTCTCATGTAAAAATTCAGTCAGACTTTGGAGAATGTCTCTATTGAGTCTACTGTCACGTCTCCGATTATGTAGTTCCTCTTCCAGACTATCCAAGAAGTAGACTTGAATAAACTTTGCTGTTTCATCTTCAGGTGGTAAAAGACTCCCAATCTGGTGGCAAACCTGGCCTCGAATTCTAAAAGAAGGATTCCACCCATGTACTGCCGCAATTTTGTGACCAAATGATGTCATTGCAAAACAATTGTTATAACTGCGTAGATTTTGCAGAAAATCTTTAGAGATGGGACCATTGCCGGAGAGCAAATCTTGAAGCAACTGAGGCAGTGGTGGAAAGCTATCAAGCACAACTTTTCCAGAAGAACAACAACAACCAGGGGTTTCTCCTTTAAATTTTACAGCTGAGCAATGTTGACATACTTTGTCCATTTTTCCTATATCAGCTGTAGTGAGAGAGTCATTTTTGTTGTAGAGCAATCCTTTTCTATTGCAGTGTTCTATTTCATGGTGTCTCAAAGCAGTCATTCGTTGTCTAGCTGCCTCGTTTTCTGTCAATTGCTGGGGCAAAGTCATACTCTCTCTCCATGCAGCTTCTCGTTGTTGCCCTTGGTATAGGCGAAAGCTTCGTTGGGTTTCCGATTCATTCTGATGTCGTTGAGCCACTCTCAACTGACCTTGTGTACGTCTACTTACCTCATATAATTCATTCGATCGTAATATTGCTTCTCTTTCCAGTGCATATCTTTGCCTTTCTTGAATTTCATCTTGTGATGAATTTAACCGACTTACAGCATGTCTAGTTCTGTCAGCTTCATGTTGGGTTTCTCTTTTCAAATCTGACAGTCTTGCTCTCCTTTCTCTTTGACGTATCCTGTTAAGTTCTAGACGTCTTTCTCTATCTGAATTGTTTTCATTGGAGCGAATTGCAGCAACTCTTAGTCTATTAGCTTCCAATCTTTCCATTCTTTCTTCCTCACTTTCGTTTCTACTTCGTTTGGGTGGCATAATTTCGGTTTTAAACGGAATTGTTTAACGATATTAATGATTGTAAATTAATTAAGCGTAAAGGAAATGTATACTAACTGAAATGGACGAACTATAAATAATATTTCTGAATAGTACAATTATAAACAATTATATTGTACCTATTTACTATGCCTCCCCACGGGACAGAGTTAGACACCAGGGTCGTTTTTTAACGTGGAGAAAAGGTACAAAAATAAAAATTGTCTCAGTCGTGAAGGATTTCTCCTCCACCGAAAGAGAACAAGAAAATGAAGTGCAGCATCTGAAGAACAGATACTACACTTTGATCTTGACCAAAAGGAATGAATAAAAGCGACCTACGTGTGACTCATTACTTCCGGGTGTAAACGTCACAGTCTAAAAGTAATAATTAAAAAAAAAAGTAACTGTAAAATAAATGTAATACCAACTTAGGTTAACTAAGTAAACAGTACAATTAAAACAGTTCTATTAAAACAAATAATTACTAAGATCTAGGTAATTGTTAGTCTCATTGTTATGGTTTTAAAGAAAAAAATGTGTAAAAAAAAGTTCTGCTTTTGTGAGTACGTGTATTTCTTTTAAATTACATAACCTTTTTATTTTATTATTTATATCTCTTTTAAATTTATATATTTTGTTAGTAAACTGGAAGAAATTCAGTTGAATAAAACCTTGTTCGTGTTCTTTACGTTAAACTCATATTTTTATAAAAGGTTCATCCGGTTTAAAGAAAGCACTAAGTTTAAATAAGACTGGAAATAACTAATTCAATATATAAATAGAAAAATGAAATAAATATAAGCTTTAAGTCTTAAGATAGTAATAATCAAAATGTAATAAATTATTTGTAGTTCAAATCTATGATAAACAGGCTTTCGAAATAGGCTCGACCAGAAAGATTAAATTGGAACGAAATTATAATCTCCGTGCCATTTTCAAAACAACCCCACAAAAGTAACGATATCCTGCAGTTGGTTAAATGACAATGTTTGTAAGAAAAATGTAAAAGAAAATGCGCTTATCTGTTTATTTTGACCTGTTTTATTTAATTTAAAAAAAATTGGCTATAACTGGAAGAGAGCGTTATGTTTTGGGGGTTGCTTAAAAAATAGAATGGAAATAAAGTTAGTTCCGTTTTAATTGTGTTTAATTGCGGCAAGCGCTAACAAAATCGAAAAATCACTGTTTACATTCGAAATGTTAACTTTTATAGGTTTACAGGTTTGCTGACAAGGCTGGGGGTGTTTAATACAATTATTTTACTAAATTGATTTTTTTCATTTAAAAATAAAATTATTTCTTTTTTAATAAAGTTTTATTTTAAAATATTTGTTTTTGTTTATTTATATAAAATTACGATAGTTGAATTGTATTCTTTCAATTATATTGGCAAGTAAAATATAAAAGATTAAAACGGAACGAAATTGAAATTTCCATTACATTTTCAATACAATCCCAAAACATAAAGCTTTCCTCACCAATGAATTGTTTTGATAATATACGTAAAGTGAAATAAATCGAATATAAAATTAAATGAAAATATATTAAATAATTAAATGTTAAATAGATTTTGTAAATAGTACAGTTGAAATGATTAGAATATTTCCAATATGTAATAAGGTCGAGGTAATTAGTTAAAGAGATTTAATATAATGTGATATGCAAATGAGCATAAGTCATTCGATATGGGGGTGGTTTGTAGACTAGTATATAAAGAAATTAGGCCAAGATTCTTATGTCTCCTTTAACAGAAACATCCTAAAATGGGTTCTAATGTTTCTCTACCAGGAGAGATCTACCCTCTTACCTCCTTTATATTTCGTTGATGATGGAGAGCTGTACACACAGACAGAAACACACGAACCCTATTACTTTATAAAAATATAGATTGTATTATATTTGTATTAATAGTTAATATATTACAGGAAGACTGTATAGTAACTTTACGGACACCCTGTATATATATTAAGTAAGATCTGTGACTTACTTGTAGTTTCATTAAATACTTTTATATGCAAAATCCGATCCCGCATTTTGCTAATTCCTGCCCTCTGATGAGAAGGAGAGTATTTCTTCGAAACTCCGCGGATTAAGGACTATCCACTTATCTTGTGCTTCCTTTTTTAAAATTAAATATGTTTTTAACTCTTTTTCAAGGTGTCTTTTAACATGTTTTATTAATCATTTGTTCATATATATATATATATATATATATATATATATATATATATATATATATATTATAAAAATGTCTGTCCTGTTTTGGACCAAAGAAGCCGTTTGAGAATTATCAGCAGTCTAATCATTAGACATAAAACCTAAATGACTAATGGGTGTCTCAGTTAAAGTGGACATAACTTTTGCAGGATCCTGAGTGGATTGACTTTTAAAATCCTTTGCTCTGAAGAGGTAATTATTTTTCCAAGTGGAGAAGCTAAATTCTGAGTGCTCAATACCCAAGTCAGATATTTTTGTTATCACAGGTCTGTCGACGCATGCAACATGCATCATTGTATAATGCCGTGTATGTAGAGCTAATTTACGTTTAAAAAAAAAAAAAACTGTGTAAAACTGATCACCGACTTTCAGACATGCAAGTCAACGCCATTTCAAAGTTGATGCTTGAAAATAAAAGGAAAAGGAAACTATTTTGCATGCATGTCATAAAATCAGTGATTGCTTCAAAACGGTGTATTTGTATTGTAAATAAGACCTCTAAAAATCAATATCTATCAAAGCTGACACTCTGTGTGCTTAGAAGAAACTGTCATGAATATAAAACGACGACCATGTATTTTTTTTTATGGCCGAACCCATGGTTTAAAATTTGCAACGTAATATGACCAAAAGAAAGACGTAGGATGGGGGGGGGGGATTCTTTTGTTAAGATGCTAGACAGGAAGTTTGATAGATGGGCAGGGAGAGTAAAGGATAAGCCCATAGATGAACACCGGCAGATGAAAAACGAGAGGATATAAAATGACTGAAGTAATGACGTTCTCTTATTAGGTGGCTTAATGATCCAGACACTTGATTAGTAGTAAGATCGTTTCTGAACGTTATAATTAATTCTTTCTATTTTGTTTAATTTCCTTCCCCAGTGAGGTTATGTTTTCAGTCAAATTTATGTGTTGGTTGGTCATTTTGTTTGTTTTGTGTACAGCGTAGTGTCCACATCACTTGATCAAGTGTCACCAAACTTGATCAAATTATCAGTTCTGGTCTAACTTGGAACTGATTTAATTTTAGAGTAGTTAGGTCAAAGGTCAAAGTTACAGAAGAGATGAAAGTCACACTTTTTTTTTGCGATAACTTCATTTTTTTTTCATCTTAGTAACTCACAACTTAACTCATAGATATATCATTAATGCAGGTGTGGTCCAGGAGTCGACACTTGAACTGTTATTATTCCTAATCTTTACAAACGACAACCCTGATACAATGTGTCCAAGAGTGACATTTTGTTTCGGGTGAAAAAAAAAAGAAAGAAAATATATTGTAGCCAATGATGCCCAGCATCTTCTATTATATAAAGGGATGTGTTTGTTAGTTTGCTAAAAACTTTTGTCATACGCATCGTATGGGCACCAACTCGGCATCATTAGAAAGATCGATCTCTCAGGCAAATATGTAAAAATTGGAAAAAATTGTAAATTATTTCGTGTTTAAATTGCGTTTCATATTAAGCGGTGGTCCCTTAAATTGTCTCTTTCTAAATGATTTCAATAACTGCGCATACGTCAACCATTGTTATCTGAATTTGTTTAACTACAAGAATTTTCAATGTGGTCTTGTAATGAGCTCTGTGGCACAGTGGATTAGGGGGTTGTCTCATAACCATTAGTGTTGAGGTTCGCGCACGCTTACCGGTGTTTGTTTGGTTTTATTTTGTGTGTGTGTGTGTGTGTGTGTGTGTGTGTGTGTGTGCATTTAAGCAGGGCTGTTTTATAATTTCAGCGGCTAATTATGTTAAAACATAACAATTTCCTTATTTTGATATTTTTTTTTATCAGCGGTTTAAATCAACTGATGATAAAATTTTTATTTAAAAGCAGCAAAAATTCAAATCCAATTACGAATCTTTAATTAAAACAAACAAAAAACAAATTTTCATTTTCTTAACTGTTTAAAACTTCTTTAATTCATATAACAATTTCGAACGCTAAAACCAACGCATCCTAAAACCGTAGTATCTACGTAATGGTGGCCACGCGGTAAAAGAGTTCGGTTACTAACTTCAGTTATGCGAAATCGCGCCTGGCACGCGTCATTTCTTTTTTCTTACAAAATTTTGATTTCGGTTTCGATTTTAGCTGATGACACCCAATTTTTTATTTTACATTTTTTTGCACCCCCTCTCAGCTCTCACAATTTTTTTTTTTTTTTTTTTTTTTTTACGACCGGGCAACGTGGACGCTCCCCCGCCCCCATATTTTCTATCCCTTGTAATAATTTATCATATTTAAGCGGCTTTTACGACCAGACAATGCTTCCCCCCCCGCGCCCCCATTTTCACAAATTTTGCCCCCACCCCTCGCTGTCACAATTTTCTTTTTTTTTTACGACCGGACAACACCTGCTAATCTTATATGAAAGGTCAAAATTTTGAAGAAATTTCAACTTCTGGTTTCTGCAATATATGTGAGTAGTGACGGTGCCATGAAAAGAAAACCCTTTAATCATTCAGCTTGTTGTCACATATTCTTCCGATCTCTGGTGGTGTTGGTTCAGCAGATGACGTGGTTGCCTGTTTGATTTTATCAACTGTTAACTCTGAACACTAAATGACAGTGATAAGTTCTATTCAAACGACTGTAAGCATTTGTTTGCTAAGATCCTTCTGTTCGCCTATTGACCGATGCTGCTTTTATAGACAAGGATCATGTGACCTGCTCCAAAACATCTTTTCATTTTTGGGATGTGATCGTCCTCTGCTTGATACATAAAGCAAAGCAGAATTCAAATATTTAAACTTCAATTCGAGTAAAACTCAACCTTATCACCTTAGTACTTTTTCCCATTATATCCTTTTTTTCAGTGTTACCACCCACTCCTCCTTCGCAAGGAAAAAGAAGTAAAGAAAAGAAAGAAGGAGAGGGCAAAACGGGAATAGAAAGAAAGATAGTAATCTTAGCAAACCGTTTGGTAAACCTCCCGACTCGCACATGGATGGAGGGGGTGGGTGGGTGCAAATGATAATTCTATTGTGGTTTCTTTATACAACCATTGACTTTTCATTGCATAATTCCAGTAAGAACTCAAAGCATTATATGTCATTTTTATAATGGTGCATAAAGCTAGTCCCTAAGTTTCAAACATGGCGGCTAGTCTATCAATTGAGTTATGGAAGCACAAAATGGATACAATACTTCCGCTATTCTTCAAAACTGCTTACTTATATATTTTGTGAGAAATTATGTCGCGTCTGCCTCTCTAGGCGTCTGCTGTGCCATCTAATTCTTGGGCATGCGTGATTCACGTGTGAACGTAATTTCACGTTATGCCCCCCCCCCTGCTTCGTATTTAAAGTGGCAGAATACCGCATAGGGGCGCTTTTGCTTTTTTTTTTTTAGGCATTGGCATTCGGGCAGTGGGAGAGGTTGGACGCACATTAGTGCTTCCAGACCTTAGAGGTCGCAACAGGGCAACCTGTTGCAACTTTCTCCCTGTTTCAAGCCCAGCACCAGGAAAATTCGACACATTTTGCAACAGGTTGCCGTCGGTAATTTCTATACCGCATTGAATTAATTTCTGTGATGGCGTCTTCCTGGGCTGAATGCCTGCCTGCGCGTATCTCTTTCCTAGAAGGACCCTGAATATCGAGTTAAACAGTCTGCAGGTTCGGAGAGAACCTTCTGTGACTTCTTACAGGGATTCGTTGGATTGCCCTTTTTAATTGTCGTCGTAAAAATTTGATGCTATGAAGTAAAACACGCGTTCGAAACTCGGACTTTGGGATAATTTTTTATGTGCACCTGCAAGTCGTTTTCAATGCGGAATTTAAAATGAAATCCTGTTGTGTTGGAAAAAGAATCGTCGCTTTTAAATGAAGGAGTTCTTTTATAAAAGGACAATTCGAGTCGAATTCATTTTGGAAAAAAGTTGTTTTAAAGGAGCTTTATACGATTCGGTCGACTTGTATATATTAAAAAGTGGTCGTTTTAAACGTGGACTCTTTTGAGAAAAGAAAAGAAAAAAAAAGCAGTCGCTTATAAACGAGTTATTTATTCGATTCGAGTCGAACGCTTTTGTTTAAAAATATATATATATATATATATATATATATATATATATATATATATATATATATATATATCGTCGCTTTTAAAAGAATGTAGAATGCAATTCGGTCGACCTGTATGTAGGAAGTGCCAAGTGGTCGTTTTTTAAGGAGAAATTTATAATTAAATTCGGTGTGCTTAGGCGGGGTGGGGGTATCTTGCGTCGGCTGGTAAGCGAGACTAGCGGGGGTTTAAATGTGAGGTGATCTTTAAGGCATTTTCCTGGGAGGGGGGGGCTTGTATTCTGGAAAAAGGAAATATATTCCAAGACTCCCTTTTCTTTTTTGTGTCTTGAGACGGGAATGTGTGAGAAATTATGTAAGCGTCTGCCTCTCTGGGCGTCTGCTGTGCCATCTTCTAATTCTTAAGCATGCGTGATTCACGTGTATGCCCCCCCCCCCGCCGCTTCGTATTTAAAGCGGCAGAATACTGCGTAGGGGGCGTGTTTGCTTTTTTTTTTTTTTTTTTTTTTAAGCATTGGCATTCGGGCAGTGGGAGAGGTTGGACGCACATTAATGCTTCCAGACCTTAGAGGTCGCAACAGGGAAACCTATTGCAACTTTCTCCCTGTTTCAAGCCCAGCAGCCCCAGCACAAAGAAAATTCGCCACATTTAGGCAAAATATTAAGATATTTTTGCTAATATATATATTTTTATAACATAGTTATTTTTTTTATATATAGTTACGTTTTTTTTAAATGTACTGTATTTAAATATACTTTATTTACCATAATACTTTTATGTAAATCTGCGCAGTTTATTACGATGGTCGCCGATTAAAAAAACAAAAAAACATGTTTATAGTTAACGTTTCACGTTTATTTATTTCACGCCTATTATATAGGCACCGCCAAAACTGGGGAGGGGGGCAGGTCAGTACTTTTTGACGGACCGTCTTTTTAAAAATCTACCAAAAATCAGGTAATTATCCGATCAATACGAAATTTTCAACGATTATTAAGAGAAGAATGAACTTTATAACGGTGTACTTATTTTTCATAAACGATATTTATATATATATATTTTTTTGCTTACAACCCCCCCTTGTTTTGAAGTGGGAACAAATATGCTTAAAATAATCATCTGAAACTGAACAAAACATATTGTGTTGTTGTAAGGGACAGAATTATAGATTTAAAAAAAAAAAAATTGTTTGCATACCTTATTTTGACGTCTGAATATCAGAACTTCGATTGTGTTTAATTATCCCGCTTTTGAGTTTTGAAGTGTGAAATTCGGTGAATATGTTAAGTAAAATAATTAATTTAAGTTAAGCAAAAGAAAAAAAATTTTTTTTTATATTTATACGAAAAAAGCTATTTTAAAATCTTTGATAAATAATTTAACAATTTTTTTTTTGGCGAGCCGAATAATGCATGACCATTATTAAACAGGGCATGCTTTGAAGAATCGATACCAAAAAAAAAAAAAATTCGATAAATATTGTGCTCTTTGTGTTAAAAATAGCATCATTTTTTTCGATCCCGTTTGAAAACGTTTGCCGCCTTTCGACCCATATATTTTTACTTCCACAGATATTTTAAAGTTATTTTTATCTTTTTTTTTTTTAAACCTAAATAAACAATGAGAGGTACAGCATCAGTGAAGTAGAAATGACTGAGCCAATTTAAATTTTTTCTTCCGATCGAGAGTGCCCCTTTTTTAGGAAGCTAGATATTCTCCATCCAGTTAGGTAGAAATGTAACTTTTGATAACATTTATTTGTTATATATTTGTTTTTTTTTGTTTTGTTTTTTTTTGACAACTTTTCGTGTCTATATGTATAGTAAAACAAACCCAATTAAATTATTAAATACAAATAAACATGAATTACATTATTAAATACAATAAACAGTAATTCATTTTTGCTTTTTTTTAATAAAGAACCTGACCACTTCATTTCTACTAAAATTAAAAACCAACATTAACGAAATAAGTTGAGTTTTTAAAGTATCTAAAATTGGAAAAACATGTTTAAATTTTAAAATTAAACGTAAAACAAGGAAAAAATTATAAAAATAATTTAACAACTTACTTTTAATAGATAATTTGGTTACTTTTTACTAAACACTAACAGAATAATCGAGTTAAGCTGTGAAGTTATGGAACGGCAAACGCAACGGCGGAAGTGAATGTTTTCAACCAGTTTATTTACATATGTGCCAGCTTCCGTATTTTATTTCATAAAACAAGGCATACAAGAATATCGTAGTCCATGTACAAAAACTGGATTTTAACGCAATATTAATTTTAAATCGGTTTTAATCTGGCCGTAAAATAGCTGGCAAGAGTCATGTAAATTTTATAACTTTATATTTAAAAAATTTTTTTTACACAATTAATTAAAAAATCAATGTTGTAGCGGAGATTTTGAAATAATGGAATTTTAATCGTTTTAATCTTTTAAAAATCAGTTACTTTTTCTTGGAAATTCAACTGATTATAGTATATATTAATCAGAAAAAAACGCTATTTAAAAAAAACATAATAATATTAAATTTATATCAATTTTTTTAATTGCAACTTCAAGGTAAGTTTTTGTTCAATATGTGTATTTAAACTTTAAAAAAATAAATATTTTTTTACTTATTTGAACTCTTATGTTGTATAATAAATAGAAATTTCAATAGATTTAAGTATATTTTCTTCGAATTTTGAAAAAATAAATAGTGGGGGAACACGCACTAAAAACTATTTCCCTTCATATTTTACAGAAACTGCATTTTATATGTAATGTCATTCTAAAATGGATAAATATCGAAAATCTAACCATTAGTTGATTTTTGCTATATTTATTAAACACAGGGTTGTTTTCACGTTCGGAATGTCTACTACATGGGAACGTTATTTTAAAGCGCCAATTATGTAAACACGATTTTCGTCTCGCAATTTCATTATTTTCGTGCGATGAAAAAATGTTTTTTAAAATTATTACTAGTTTATTTTGCCTTTCTTCTTTTAAATCGTACAAAAGTTATGTTGATAATATTAATTTATTATAAAGTTACATCGTTTTACATATGGGGGGGTAATTCTGTGGTGACTTTTGGCAGTCCCTAGTTAATTATAACAATAATATTTTTTGGAAATCGGCGACGGTCGTAATAGACTGCACAGGTTTAAATAAATAAATAAAAAAAAACTTTTTTGAAAAAAAAAAAAAAAACGTAAATATGTAAGAAAAAATATATTAACAAAAAAAATCTTGATATTTTGCCCAAATATATAAGTAAGCGGGAGTATTGTATCCATTTTGAGCTTCCATACTTCAATTGACAAACCTGCCGCCATGTTTGAAAGTTAGTGTCTGATTTTATGCGCAATTACCGTCATTTTTGTTAAAATGGTAGCAAGGTGTTTCATCACTTTGGATTTCAATGGCTTCTTGCAGATTCTTCATGTCAGCAACAAAATCTAACGCCTCGTCAAAATTAGATGGCGTTTTCACCTGATTAGACTTGCGGATATCTCCTTCAGGAATATACCAATCAAACTCGACTGGTAGATTTTGTTTTTCGGTAATCTTGTAGTATAGTTAACGGTCAAGGAATAGAAAAACAATGCAAAATGTACAAATAAGTTTTATCAAATGCATCAAAATTTAATTTTTTTTATCGACCTGTATATTTTTAACATTCTGAAATTATATCCATGTTTTTTCAAAATTTATAGAGGTTGCATTCTTGTTGGTTGTCATGTACCGTTTACAAGAGTTTTTAAGGAAATCAAATTTTGAAAACAAAAAAATGTTGCTTTAAGTTTGACAACGTTAAAAGTATAAATGTTGGTAGAAAATTAAATTTTAATGTAAAAAGTTATTTATTTATATTTTTACAAAAAAAAAGGGGGGTTACGTATTGGGTTGAGACAAAATCAGTCACGATATAACTTGGATAGGGCCAGATTATCAGAATTGACAACTCAATAGGAATCTGAGATTTGGAGTTAATAAAATTGCTAAAAAGGTGGTAATTTTATAAGTTCAAAATCTCAACGACTATTAGTCAGAATTTAACAAATGAAGGCTTATTGGAAAGGTAATGACCTGAATTGTGTAGTGGGCTATGTGACATTTGCCCTTAAGATCGCACATTAAGGGGATCATCCAGACCCTATTTTTGATACCCCGAAAAAGTTGTTTTGCCCAATTTTAGCCCATTGTTCTCCATTATAGACAAGGACAGTTGTGCGGCATTTCATAATGATTTCAAAATCCTCATCGGAGACATTCGTATAGGTCTTAGCAAATTCAATTGCCTTTCCAAAAAGATCCTTTGTGATTGACGGGTAGTAATCCATTATGTCAAATTGCACAAAGGCACATTTTTTCTTGTAGGCAATGTTAAGAAACCATTTTACAGGATCCGCCGTATTTATCCATAGGTTCAGGTTGAATTGCCGTTTTAATTCTAGATTGATCTTCTCCAATATTCTTTTACTAATCTTTCCAATTTCGGGTCTGGTTGGGTCGATCAATCTTTTTGTTGGTTTTGTGTGGAAGCTAGGTTTATGATCCTTTAAAAGGATATATGCTTCGTTTCCTCTAAGCTTATTTACTCTATCACTGATTAGTAATTCATCTGTGATTTTTTTTGCTGTCCTTATTTATCAAATCAATTATGTTGCTATTTTTTACCTTGTGATAGTCCTTTTTCAGATTCTTCTGAACAGAATCTGAAAAAAGAACTATCACAAGGTAAAATAATGTATGCAGAAAAGAAGAGAAAAGTTGGTAGAGACCGCAGAGGTAAAAAATTTTTTAACTTTGACCATAATTTTGACCCCTTAACATTTATTGTTTTTAGCTCAAATCAAATTAAAAAGTTTAACCCATGTCCAAGTAACCTATATCTATAATTTTAAGTGTTTAGACTTAAAATTGGCGGAGGAGTTCGGTAGAGTCTGCAAAGGTCAACTCTCTTAACTTTAACCTCTTAGCAGCCAAAATTTCGCTCAGAAACTGATTAAAAGCTTGACGTATATCTGAATACCCTTAATGTAAAATTTCAAATGTTTAGACCAAAAATTGGCTGAGTAGGTTGCTAGAGACCGCAAAGTTCAACTCTTTTTAACTTTGACCCTTGGCAGCAAAGTTTTCTGCCAAAAACCGATTAAAAAGCTTGCGCTATGTCCGAATGCCCTTTATGTAAAATTTCAAATGTTTAGACCAAAAATTGGCTGAGTAGGTTGCTAGAGACCGCAAAGTTCAACTCTTTTTAACTTTGACCCTTGGCAGCAAAATTTTCTGCCAAAAACCGATTTAAAAGCTTGCGCTATGTCCGAATGCCCTTTATGTAAAATTTCAAATGTTTAGACCAAAAATTGGCTGAGTAGGTTGCTAGAGACCGCAAAGTTCAACTCTTTTTAACTTTGACCCTTGGCAGCAAAATTTTCTGCCAAAAACCGATTAAAAAGCTTGCGCTATGTCCGAATGCCCTTTATGTAAAATTTCAAATGTTTAGACCAAAAATTGGCTGAGTAGGTTGCTAGAAACCGCAAAGTTCAACTCTTTTTAACTTTGACCCTTGGCAGCAAAATTTTCTGCCAAAAACCGATTAAAAAGCTTGCGCTATGTCCGAATGCCCTTTATGTAAAATTTCAAATGTTTAGACCAAAAATTGGCTGAGTAGGTTGCTAGAGACCGCAAAGTTCAACTCTTTTTAACTTTGACCCTTGGCAGCAAAATTTTCTGCCAAAAACCGATTAAAAAGCTTGCGCTATGTCCGAATGCCCTTTATGTAAAATTTCAAATGTTTAGACCAAAAATTGGCTGAGTAGGTTGCTAGAGACCGCAAAGTTCAACTCTTTTTAACTTTGACCCTTGGCAGCAAAATTTTCTGCCAAAAACCGATTAAAAAGCTTGCGCTATGTCCGAATGCCCTTTATGTAAAATTTCAAATGTTTAGACCAAAAATTGGCTGAGTAGGTTGCTAGAGACCGCAAAGTTCAACTCTTTTTAACTTTGACCCTTGGCAGCAAAATTTTCTGCCAAAAACCGATTAAAAAGCTTGCGCTATGTCCGAATGCCCTTTATGTAAAATTTCAAATGTTTAGACCAAAAATTGGCTGAGTAGGTTGCTAGAGACCGCAAAGTTCAACTCTTTTTAACTTTGACCCTTGGCAGCAAAATTTTCTGCCAAAAACCGATTTAAAAGCTTGCGCTATGTCCGAATGCCCTTTATGTAAAATTTCAAATGTTTAGACCAAAAATTGGCTGAGTAGGTTGCTAGAGACCGCAAAGTTCAACTCTTTTTAACTTTGACCCTTGGCAGCAAAATTTTCTGCCAAAAACCGATTAAAAAGCTTGCGCTATGTCCGAATGCCCTTTATGTAAAATTTCAAATGTTTAGACCAAAAATTGGCTGAGTAGGTTGCTAGAGACCGCAAAGTTCAACTCTTTTTAACTTTGACCCTTGGCAGCAAAATTTTCTGCCAAAAACCGATTAAAAAGCTTGCACTATGTCCGAATGCCCTTTATGTAAAATTTCAAATGTTTAGATCAAAAATTGGCTGAGTAATTTTAGTAGAGACCGCAGGGGTCAATTTTTTAAAAACTTTGAGTCCAATTTTGACCTCTTAACATTTATTGTTTTGGGCTGAAATCAAATTAAAAAGTTTGTCCATGTCCAATTAACCTACATTTAAAATTTCAAGTGTTTAAACCCAAAATTGGTGGAGGAGTTTGGTAGAGTTTTTAACGGTTAAATCGTTGAACTTTGACCCCTTGACAGGCAAATTTCTGGCCAAAAACCGATTAAAAAGATTTTCCCAAATCTCAATACTCATTATGTTAAATCTCGAGTCTGTAGACTGAAAATTGACAGAATAGTTTTGTAGGGAAATGTACACACACACGCACACACACAATTTCACTTTTATAGATATATAGATTTTAAATTTAAATTTGTATAAGTGTCCCAGTGTAGATCAAAATAGCGTTCTAATAGAGCAGCATTTCATTTTTTACTTTTGACCCAACAATCAGTTTTGTTAATAACATTGTGTCTACGATCCAATATAAAAATGCAATTATTATGCAAGTACAAAGAATCAAATATATTTTATAGATAAAAACATAAATTATATGACTGGATGCTGTCCACAATACACTACTTAGATTAAGAACTGCAATATTTAACGATATTAATGTGAACTTTGGCTTGAGTAAATTTTGAAAGGTTCTTAAATCTTGCTACCATTTGAGACGAGCTGCCCCTCAACTTTTCTTCAGTCTGCAGGCGACTTTAAATATCTCGATTCGCACGTGGAGATTGTGGTAAATGGTAGTTGTACTATCATGGCTTCTTTTGACACAAAATGAATTGTTTGTCGTGACAAGGTCACTACCTTGTTTATTGTGGTTGTGTGGAAAGGGGCTTGTAGCTTTCCTCCAAAACAAGCAAAGCCAAACCAACCAGATACGCTTGCTTGTGAACAAATACTTTGGACAATAGACTAATCTGTGTCACCAGACGTGCAGATGAGTTATTTAGACAACCAATCAATAGCATCATCATCAGCCGCTCTGCTGTTTTAATAGCATCGGCGACCATGACTCTTCAAATTGTAGAGCCATCATAATCTCAGGAAGTCAAGTAAAGGCGGTAGTTTCTTTTTGCTCTCCATTTTGATTCGGGGGGGGGGGCATCTCCCGCAGTGAGTAAAACGCATCCCTAGATATCAATATGGAAATTCCTATGACTTGGCGCAGTGCATACAGCACTTAGCCTTCCCAAATGGTCACCCCTCTGGTACTGGCCAGGCTCATCATTGCTTAACTTCAGTGATCTGGTGCAAACCGGTGTGCCAACGTGATTGGGCTGTATATATAATATACAATCAATAAAAGTGGGCGAAATTCTTTATCCACCAGTGTTCTTCTGCATACTGGTGCATAAGGTATTAGTAATTCTCTTTCCTGACCGCTTGATCGTGCTTCTAGTGATTCTGCTGTTTTTGTCTTTTGTATCTGTTGGTACTGTCCGTTTTTGAAAATTGTAAAGGCCCCTAGTTCATTTTTGGTTTTGTGCGGTGATCTGATCGGAAGGCCCTGCTTTGTGCTTTCTTCTTTTTTTTTTTTCTTTTTTTTTTTTTTTTTTTTTTTTTTTTACATGTTCTGCTTTTCATTTGAAAAACTTTCAATCTTTACCAGTGAATGAGATTTTGTTTCAAAATGTCCTCTTTCGTTTACTTTTGATTTGTTGCTCACTGCATAATTAATATGTTAGGAAATACTGTGGCTTTTCAACTTCCTTATCATTAATGGGGGAGAGGGGTGAAACCTAATTCGAAAAATGTGTTTTTCTAAGTAGTTTTTCATAATGGATGGTTTTTATGTGGCATAGCATAGGAAACAGATTCATCTTAAAGCCCCCCCCCCCCGATGTAATCATATAGTTCCATATTTCATCATCATCATCACGTCCATTTTACATGTTGGCATGTGTTAGATAGCTTTTAGAAATTGACTTTCAAAATTATCTTTAGTTAAATTTATTTTGAAGTTATTTCCTTAATTGAGGCAAGATTATATCCAGTGATGTGATGAGAACCAGTGTTTTTATCAAGACACCATATCTAGGTCATGATGATAATTATCATCATCAGCAACATCTAGGTCATGATGATGATGATGATTATCATCATCATCATATGGATTCAAAGATTCTATTGTTGGCATAGGTCTCCTCAATATTTTTCCAGGCAGAATTCTAAGTCACTGTTTTCTGGTGGGGGCTGAAGGTTCAATTTTCATGTGAAACGATATGGTCTAAGAAGAAACATGCTTAACACTTCTACCCGACCATGGCTGATAGAACGAGGACAATCCATCCCAATGGATTAAGTAAAGGGTTAATTTTTTTATTTTTAAAAATTTGTTTTTATTATATTTTCACTTAAAACAAGGCACATTGCCACTTTGATGTAGTGGGCTACTATCAGGGGCATAAGCTACAGGGGTACTATGTAGGGAGTTGTGCAGCAAGATGTTGGTTCACGCTATACTTGAACTTCTGTATGTCAGTACAGTCGGGGAAGCAGGGACCCAGAAGGGAATTTCAAAGTCTAATGGTTCTGGGGAAGAAACTACTGGAGTAGAAGGCTGTCTTATGCCTAGGAATCTCTACTATCAAGGGGTGGGATTTAGCTGCTTGCCGGGTTTGTTGGGGGTATTTACGTTGAGGGGTTACAAGTGCTTGCAGTTCGTCAGAGCATTCACCATTAAACTACTTGTAGAACAGGCAGAGATGCAACATTTCATCGATGGGACAGAGACTGAAGCTTAGATGACAGTTCAGGACTTATCAGATTGGCGACTCTCTTTTGAACCTTGTCTAGGAGCGATAAACGAGTAGCAGATGCACAAGCCTAAATATTACAACAATACTCCATACATGGGCGAATGGTGGCCTTATAGAGGTACAGGATACTTTCAGGTGTTAGTAGCTTTCTAGCATGGTAGAGAGAACCTACCTTCTTCGCAGTGGTCCTGGCAATACTCTCAATGTAATGTTTCCTGTGAACGTTAGGCAGAGGACTTTAAAAGATGTACTTTCAGATAAAGTTAAATTGTAATTATTGAAGGAAACAAGTTTAGTCTTGACACCATTGAATGTGACCATCCATTTTTGTCCTAATTCCACTACAGATCGGAGGTCATCCTCTAGTGTTTCTGCCATTTCTTTAGATATGTGTTCATTTGTTTTCCTGTCGTGTCTGTTATAGAGCGTGGTGTCATCAAAATATATACTCATATCACAGACAATTTTGTCGGGGAGATCATTTATGAATATTAGGAATAATAGAGGCCCAAGGATAGACCCCTGAGGCACTCCCACATTTATATCATATTGTTTAGATGTACGACCATCGAGGACAACCTGGATTTTTCTCTTATCTAAGAAGGATTTAATTCTGTTAAGTATTCTTCCAGTGATACCATATGGCCTAATTTTCCTGAGAAGACCTTCATGCCATACCCTGTCAAAAGCCTTAGATATATCTAGAGCTACCGCTCTACCCCCCCCCCCCCGCTTTGTCAAGTGAATGGTATATACGTTTAGAGATTACAGTTAGGATGTCTGCCGTGGAACGGGCTTGCCTAAATCCATATTGTTGGTCGGTCAGAAGTTTAGCATCTGTAAGGTGATGGACTAGAGCTTGGTTAATTTGTTTGAATTGCATATAGATTTACGAGTTTGGCATAAAGATTCTTAAAGATGAAGATAGTCGTTTGAATAATCCAAATAATAACTTTAATTTTAATTAATGTTTAAAAATAAAAACCTTCATTTGTTGAAGATCTGACATTATCCAAAAAAAACAATGACAAAGTCTATTCAAACAAAAGTAATTTTTATTGTTAAGATAATGCAAAATGAATTGACAATCTAAGCAACGTTCTAAGTGAAAGATGTTTTATCGTTAAAGAGAAATTGAGTACACATGTTCATTTCCGCCGGCGCTGTACAAGTTTGCCCGTTGTAGGCATCTACGTGTGTGTGTGTGTGTATTAGCATGCTTGTTTTGCTAGAGAGAGAGAGAGAGAGAGAGAGAGAGAGAGAGAGAAAGAGAGAAAGTATATGCAAACTGTGTACATGTGTTTAGTGAGAGGCATGTGCGTGTGCACTTCGTTGGGCATACAGAAGACCCAAACAAACGAATTAACCACCTGCTCTTCATGGATGACCTCAAGCTGTATGCCAGTTCTGATGCCGACTTAAATGAACTCTTGCAAGTCGTACATAACTTCTCCAGAGATATTGGCATGAAATTTGGACTGGACAAATGTGCCAAGTGCTCCATCAAATCTGGGAAAAAGATCGAAACTGAAAATATACAGCTTGATGAATATACCACCATCAAGGACCTAGAAGGGCAGGAAGGATACAAATACCTTGGCATAGAAGAGAATGATACCATCCAGCATGCCAAGATGAGAAACAAAATTGGAAGTGAGTACATACGCCGAGTCAAGAAGGTATGCAAAACAGAACTCACAGCCAGAAACAAAATAACTGCCATTAACCAACTAGCCATGCCAGTGGTAACATACAGTTTTGGTATTGTCGACTGGCCACAAAAAGACATAAATAGACTAGACACTAAGACACGTAAAATGCTGACAATGTATAAAGTAATATACAGAAACCAGTGTCTGTCTAGAATGTATCTGCCCAGATGGAAAGGAGGTATGGGGCTCTCGGAGATTGACCATCAACATCGTGCAAGTATTGTGAGCACCGGACAATATCTGATGAGCTCTAACAACCCAACTCTCAAGATGGTACACGAACATCAGGAATCAAGAGCCAGTAGAACAACATCCATCACAAAACTGGCCAAACATTTTGGGGAAGACTGTCTTACAAGTGAGACAGAAACAGAAAAGATACCTGCGACTGAAATAGCCAGAAAAAGTCGCCAGAAATACACTAAAGCTTTCCATGACAAGAAAGTTGAAGAATGGGCCAACCAACAACGGGCCAAGTATTTTCTGGACGAATATAACCAAGACTATATTGATAAGGAAGGGTCTATAAGCTGGCTAAAGGATGGATCGCTCCACTATGACCAGGAGAAGTTTATAATAGCTGCCCAAGATCAAGGCTTGATGACCAATGCGTTTAAAAAAATGAGTGGTCTCAGCAAAGACAACAAATGCAGGTTCTGCCACACAGAAGTAGAGAGTGTGAGCCACCTGATTTCTAGCTGTAAGGTTCTGCTAGGGGACGGCTACTATACAATGCAACACAATGAAGTATGCAAATATCTCCACTGGACGATCTGCAATAAGTTAAATATCGAATGCAGTAAGAAGTCATGGGAACATATACCTGAAAGAACAGTCGGAAACAAGTCATATACCATCCACTATGACTATGCAATCCCTACAGCCACATACCTAGAAAACGGAGCTATAAAACCCGACATTGTAATATGGGACAAGAAGGAGAAGGAAGCAACCTTGGTGGAAGTTAGTGTCCCGAATGATGCTGGGTTAAACAGAGCTGAGAGGGAAAAGATTACTAAATACCAGGGTCTTATGTATGACATGAAAAGAAACTGGAACCTTAAGAAGATCTCTATCATTCCAGTAATTATAGGAGCAACCGGACTTATGAAAAAGAATTTTACAAACTATCTTACAAATATACCAGGTAAACCAAGTGCAAAGGAGATTCAAACAATTGCACTTAAAGGGACGGTTAGAATCTTAAAAAGATCTCTCGGTTGGAGTGTCTAAAATAGCAGGTGTATGTTTGGCATCTGGTAGGATGCCCCATCCCTGGCTTAAACAAAATGATAAGAAAAATGAAAAAATAGAGAGAAGTTTGTTTGTGTCTCTCGTTGCATTTGTCGATGGGTTTATGAGGGGTGGAGGCAAAATGAAATATGCATCTGTTGTCTGTGGAAGAAAAAAAATAGGAAATTGTCATCCACTATATTCGATCAAACGTCCACTTTGCGTGTTGGCATGTGTTGGACAGCTTTTAGAGATTGACTTCCAAACTTATCTTTGGTCAGGTTTATTTGGATGTGATTTCCTTAATGGAGAAAAGGTTTTTATAGGCTGGATACTCTTCCTGATGCTAGTCTAGTGATGTTATGTGAACCAGTGTTTTTATCAAGACACCATCTCTAGGTGATTAGTCACTAAAGCTGAAGAGGATTTCACTTTCCCTTATTAAAGAAAAATACATATTTCTCCTCCCCCTCTCCCCTTTTTTTTTTAAATGCTGATGCTAGCCAAACAACTGTTTTACTTGTTGTATTAATCAGTTTAAAGTGAAAGATCCACCCTTATTTACCACTAGCATTTCAGCCCGGTGTTGCCCGGGTGTATGGAGGTGTATGTTGAGCAAAAAAAAAAAAAAAGAAAAAGTGGTGGTAGGAAGGCAGGCTCGAACCTGTACCGCAGAGGAGGAAAAGAACGGGAAAAAACGTGATGTCTTTGCTGTTACGACCACCGCCAAACCGGAAGTGACGTAGGTTTTAATTAAGGCTAGACAAGCGAAAAGAGGGGATGACTTTCGAAAATATCGGTGAAAAAAGCGACCCCTCCCTGTAGAAAAGTTTCCAGTTGAGGGTGAAGAAATTAATTTTTTTAGCTAATTTTTAGGTATTTGTCATCTAAAGGGTCGAGCTTCAAAACAATACTGATCTTGTGAAAATCCGTCGCCTTTGTCGAAAGTTTTATGCAGACATGCAAACATACATACATTTATATATTGGTAGCTCAAATTTTCGACCCAAACAGATTAAAAAACTTGCCCTATCTCTGAATACCCTGTATGTAAAATTTGAAATGTTTAGACCAGAAATTGTCTGAGTAATTTGGTACAGACCGCAGAGGTAAATTTTTTTAAATTTTGACCCCTATTATGACCCCTTAACATTTATTGTTTTGGGCTCAAATCAAGCTATTAAGGTAGATCCATGTTCAAAGAACCTATATCTACAATTTCAAGTGTTTATACCCAAAATTGTCGAAGGAGTTTGGTAGAGTTCTCTAAGGTCAAATCGTTGAACTTTGGCCGAAAACGGATTACAAATATATTCCCAAATCTCCATACCCTGTATATCAAATTTCGAATCTGTAGACTGAAAATTGACAGTAGGGAAATGTACACAGACAGACAGACACTTTCACTTTTATAGATTTATAGATTGGCTTATAAAAACAAAATATATATATTTCCTTTATTTATTTATTTTTTTTATTTAATCACTTAAAATCAAACCTTTGTTATCCGTCGTCATCCTGCATGCGTGTCTTGTCTCCCTCGGTGGATTGGCACTATTTTCTTAGCTGGAATGAAAGAGTATTCTTTTTACATTAATAGTCATGCAATCACTCCCAACAACTGGACATTAGAAGAATAAGAGGTTTTATTCAGCCAGTGATCATCAAAGGGGGGGGGTTACTCACAATTTAAGCACATCATTTAATTATTTAACATTTTTAACCTTTAATTTTTGTTACACTTTTCTGTCCATCATTTTCTAGATCACGTCTTAGTTGATTCATCTGCTTCTGATTTTCACACACTTAGCTGGGTCAATCCCTTGACCTTGTCATGAATTCTTTATTCAAATGTTTTTTCCCCTCCAATTTATATATATATATATATATATATATATATATATATATATGTTTCGTGGTTTAATTTTTAATTCTGAAAAAACAACATATAGAGGCATATATTCGATTTAAGAATTTATTGCTTGACAAAGGAATATATAGAAAGGGTTATTTTAATTTCCTTAATCCATGGATTTTCAACAATGGACCATATCATCAGAGGAAATGAAATGCAGTTAGCAAAATGTTTAGCTGCGAATGGACGCTGTTTGCTTTTCAGCACTATTATTGAAAATAGTTTTTTTGAGTGGTTGTGGATAATTATATGGAGAAAATTATACGAAAAGAGAAGTTGATACAACCTGAGTAGTCCATTATTATATATATATATATATATATATATATATATATATATATATATATATATTTTTTTTTACTTATTAAGGCCCAGAGGCCATTCGAGGATAAGGGTTATAGAGCGTACTGTAGTCAATGGGATAATATTGTAATTGTTAGTGATGGGAATTTGGTAAATTGGATTACTTAAGGGGACGGTTCATCAAGAACTTGTTTACATTGGACTTGAAGACAATCAGATTGTAGTCAGCTGGAAAGCAGGCAATCGGAAGAGAGTTCCACAGGCAAGCAGTTCTAAGAAAGAAGCTTTGTTCATGGGATCTACGTTTAAGTTTAGGAACAAATAAAGAGTGTGGGAAATTATTGATAGTGGTTTTGGCAAGGGGGGGGACCATAGATTGAAGCTCAGCTGAGCACTTTTTATGAAAATAACGATAAAGCAGAGACAGGCTTGCAACATCTCTTCTGTGGGAAAAAGGTTGCCGGGAAGAGAAAAGGACATCCCCCACTAAGCTACAAAGTCTATTTTGAACTCTGTCAAGGCATGATAAGCTGCTTCTAGCAGGTCCTGCCAAGATGTGGCCATAGTACTCCATTGTTGGCCGTACCTATTTTCAAATGGAAGATTGTGCACAATCTTGCATTTGAAAATTAAAATATTTAGATTTGCATTGAAGTTGATCAATAATTATTAGACACCAATTTAGCAAGATTCCCTGAAATTTCAATTTTTTAAGACCCTTAAGCTTCAGCCTTAAATTTTAGATATTTTTCTAGAATCAAAATCATGCAATAAATATTGATCAAAATAGAAATGATGATTCTGGATGCAAGATTTTGTATTGTTATATCATGATTTTATTCTTCCTAAGAAGACATAAAAATGGTGAAAAGCTGCCCTGGTTGAAGGATTAATTTTTATCTGTCATGGGACGGGTATTCTTCTAGTTTCTTGTACAACAATATTTTTCAAAAATAAATTCAATCTGTCAAAATATCTACAAATCACAAGTGAAAATTCTTTAGCTGTTTTTTTTTTTTTTTTTTTAAGACAGTGAAGCTTGAATTTTTGCTAAAACTAATGGCCAGAACAGTTCAGGCACTCGGTTTTTAAGGTCCATATATTGAATGCAGATTAACATTTTCAAGCGAATATCTGAGTAGTCTTTCTGGTGGTCCTAGAGCATCTATATATATTGCAGGAGATAAGTTAGGTGAAGTCGGTCAGAGTTGACCCTCTAGGCATCTGATGGTCAGTTTTATTTTTAAGAGTCTGACAGTATGTTGCGGTTTGTGTGCCTCTTCAATCAAGATGAGTGTTAAAACGTGTTTCGATTTCTTATTTGCACATCTGTTATTCAGAAGAAAATGAACAGTATTGTAAACCCCCAAAAGAATATAACATTGTTACTTGTATTAAACAGGATTTGCAAGTTTTATTTGGAGGGAGAATTCTTCTGTTGCAGCACTGAAGCGGGGGATTTTTATCCTCGGCCCCCAAAATCAACAGAAATTAGACCATTCCTGTAATAATCTGGTCCCTATTGATTTTGTGGTGGGAGTAAAGGTCTGTGCAGTTCTAGGAGGTCCACCCTTCCAGACTTTGCCTTCTCTCTTTGAATTAGTTTCAGGCTAATCACCTGAGGCGCCCTCACCAGGTACTGCTGATGAGTCTGCCCAGGCACTTTTTGCAAGGCAGAGTTCTCCTCCTCGGGGGTACTGACTTCTCAATCCTAGTTTCTGTTCCTGGTGTCACAGTTCTTACAGTGGAAGATAACTAAATAATAGCACTGACTTAGTGACCAGATTCGAGCAATTACTTTGGATCATAACAACAACAAGACAGTCACAACTGGCGCAGCAAACACACAGAGCACATTCAAAAGGGGTTAAGAAGCCGTTTAGAACTTTCCTTTTATGAGCGGATTCTGAGTATAAATATTTAAATTATTTCTATTTTGATTGCAAATTTTCTAATGCCAAACTTGTTGGAATTTTATTGGAAAAAAGATTGGAATCGTAATACTCTTGCCTTTCATTTTGGTAGGTCTTGCCTTTCATGTTCATCGCTCTACCTTTCACATCAGTCACGCTTGTCTTTCATTTTGGTTGGTTTTGCCTTTCAAGTCGGTCACTCTTGCCTTTCACGCCAACCACTTTTGCTTTTCGCATCAATCACTCTTGCCTTTCATTTTGGCCAGTCTTACCTTTCACGTTAGTTACTCTTGATTTTCCACACCGCATTTGTTTTGCTATTAAGTTATGAGATGTAGCAGGGTATAAAGAAACATGATCAGAACATGCATGACTGTGACTAGATGGTCTTTCTCTCTGCTCTGCCGTTGGCGTCAACAGGATCAGACATGCAAAGGATCACTTCTAAGAAATTATTTCCACCTGATGACAGGTCAAGTGTGGATGTAAGATACCAAGACTGCCTGCCCTAATCCACACCTAAGAAGAAATAAACATTTAAAATACCTTTGTGTTTTACTGTCGTTAGTGTTGTTACACAGAGAAACAAAGCACGTGTTAACAGAATTAAAAATGGCGGACATATGACGTCAGCAACAAGAAGATATAAGTTACGTAACATTCTGTGTCTTTTACTTTTGGTTTTAATCATTATATTTTTAATTCTCAATCTTCTTCACTTTAATTTTACATGTGATTATAACTTTTTGATTTCTGTTTCTCAGGGCGCCATTTCCCGCCCTCTTTATCGCTTCCTTACTTCGACTTTTCACTCCCTTCTTTCATGAAACCCTTCCATTATTTAAACGCTTTCCTTTCTATCCTAATGACTTTATTCTCTCTTTCACGTCTTCCGTTTCCTCCTTTCGTACAGTCTGCAAGAGATTGCCTTCAGCCTTCTCTTAAATCAGGAAATCCCACTTCCTGACGTTTGAATGTCACACGTCACGTCTTAACACTGTAATCAATCACCAGTTTTATTGTATTTTTCTATCTCGTCCATTTGTTTTTTTTTTTTTTTTTTTTTTTTTTTTTGAGCATTCAGCTGCCGACCACGTTTGATTGGGATCGTAGTTTTTCAGATGCCATTTATAGAGTGCGTCAACTATATCCCACTTTCGGCGGGGTAGGCGGGTGGGGGATGCTTTTTTTCATTATCGGTAACCAAGGGCTTGACAAGTTAATCTGTAACTTTGTAAGAGGCGGGGATTACTGGAAAAGACCAATCCAAAATATAAAATCTTATTTGAGTCTGCTTTGCTTAAATAAGATGACTCTTCTTCCCTACTCCACACACCCTCCTCATCAAAAAAGAAGGATTTCCAAAGGTGTTTTCTCAAAACTGATTGCTTAAGTCTTTTGTTTGTTTTTTTTTTGGCTTGTTTTTTTAATTGAGAAGTGTGCTACTCTTTTCATGGATATCATCATCCTAATTCTCCTTTTCCTCATCTTCCGTTTAACATCCATTTAACATATTGGCATGTGTTGGTTGGCTTTTATAAATTGGCTTCCAAACTAACCTATCTCTAACCAGGTCTTTATTTATCCATCTCGCTCTCAAATTCATTCTTATCACTTCTTCCCATGTTTTACTCGGTCTTCTCCTACGAACTGAACCTGATCCCTCAACTGTTCTACATCTACTAATGAGAACTTTGTAACGTAGACATAGTCAACACTCGGAACCCACACGTTGTATCCAGATAGTTGCAAGGAAACAAAGACAAGGAAATAATTCAACTCACTTTCATTTTTTCCAATGAAACAACAGACCTTTATTTACAGGTACTTTTAGAATAACGCCTTGTCTTTTGTTCAAAAGTTTTCTTGTAATCTAATATGTTTAACAAGACTTTGCCGTGTTGAACACATGATACTCTGTTTTTGCCTGACCATGTTTATGACGCGTCTTTCCCTGTTGCTCTCAAACCACTTGTGGAACACGTCTATTTCTGTCTTTTTCAGGCAACGATTTTTCTTTTTTTATAATCTTTTTCTTTCCTTCTTCCTCGCTGTGACGTCTCCTCATGTCATTTGCATATGTTGAATGTCATACAGTTGCTGCTGCTGATGGCATATGCATGGCCATGTTCTGTTACACTTTCATCCATTCTTTTAACGTTGCCACATCATCGGAATCTCTTGCTATACACGCACCTCCCTATACTGCCCGTATTTAATTTTTCTCTTAGTTTACAGATCTAATCCTGCCTTTAAAACTTGCGTTACAAATTCATTGTATCATTCTCATGTCATTTCTCTCCATGCATCATCCTCAACTCCCACTAGCTGCTAGATTTTATTTCTATACATCATTACACTGCGTACACATTTTTGGTCAACAGTGGTCATGCTCTGCTGGTTAGTAATGACAGAAGTTCCCTGAACTTGGTCCATCCACTTTTTACTTTTGCAATTATACTAATGTCTGGTTCTCCCTGTGCTACAATGACCAGCTGAAGAAATCTCTAGGTGAGGTCCATATAGATCCAAACACCTTTGAAACCTCATCAAACAACAGACATGGTTGGAGGAACAAAGTGGGTATAAGCCAATTCGAAGAAAATAGAAGAACCAATCTTTTTTTTTTTTTTTTTTATTACATTTTCACCCCAAACAAGGCACATTGCCACTTTAGTGTAGGGGGCTACTATCAAAGGCAGCTACTGGGATACTATGTAGGGATTTGGGCAGCAAGATGTTGGTTCACGTTGCATTTGAACTTCTGCACGTCAGTACAGTTGGGGAAGCAGTGACCTGGAATGGAATTCCAAAGTCTAGCGGTTCTGGGGAAGAAACTAATGGAGTAGAAAGATCTTTTACATCTAGGGATCTCTACAGTGTGGGGGTGGGATTTTGCAGCCTGTCGGGTCTGTCGAGGGTGTTCACGTCGTGGGGGCACAAGTGCTTGCAGTTCATCAGAGCATTCACCATTAAAATACTTGTAGAACAGACAGAGGGATGCAACGTTTCGTCGATGGGACAGAGGCTGAAGCTTAGATGACAGTTCAGGGCCTATCAGATTTGCGACTCTCTTTTGAACCTTGTCAAGGAGCAAGAGACTAGTAGCCGATGCACCAGCCCAAATATGATAGCAATACTCCATACATGGGCGAATGGTTGCCTTATAGAGGTACAGGATACTTTCGGGTGTTAGTAGTTTTCTAACATGGTAGAGAGAGCCTACCTTCCTTGCAGCGGCCCTGGCAATGCCCTCGATGTAATTGTTCCAACTCCTGTTTCCTGTGAACGTTAGGCCAAGGAGCTTGAAAGACGTACTCTCAGATAAAGAGGCGTTGGCCATTGCTATAGGTGGTAGAGAAGATTTCTTGTAATTATTGAATGAAACTAGTTTAGTCTTGGCAGCATTGAAGTGACCATCCATTTTTGTCCCCATTCCACTACTGATTGGAGGTCATCCTCTAGTGTTTCTGCCATTTCTTTAGATATATGTTCATTTGTTTTCCTGTTGTGCCTGTTATAGAGTTTGGTGTCATCAGCATATATACTCATCTCAGAGGCAATTTTGTTGGGGAGGTCATTTATGAATATCAGGAACAGCAGAGGTCACAGGGTAGATCTCTGGGGCACTCCCACATTTATATCATATTGTTTAGATGTACGACCGTCAAGGACAACCTGGATTTTTCTCTTATCTAAGAAGGATTTAATTCTGTTATGTATTCTACCAGTGCTACTATATGATCTAATCTTCCTGAGGAGACCCTCATGCCATACCCTGTCAAAAGCCTTAGATATATCTAGAGCTACCGCTCTGCCCTCCCCCGCTTTGTCCACTGAATGGTATATACGTTCAGAGATTACAGTTAGGATGTCTGCTGTGGAACGGGCTTGTCTAAATCCATATTGTTGGTCAGTCAGAAGTTTAGCATCTGTAAGGTGATGGACTAGAGCATGGTTAATTAAGGTCTCAAATATTTTTGCAAAAAGTGGGAGGAGGCTAATGGGGCGATAATTTAATGGGTCAGTTCTATCGCCAGAATTCTTGAATACTGGTACCACAGAAGCAGTTTTCCAACAGCCCGGAAAGCAAGCTTCATTAAGTCATTTGTTGTAGAGTTTGGAGAAAACTTGAGCTACTTCGGCTGAGCACTTTTTAATAGCACAGCTGGGATGAGATCGGGTCCATATGCTTTTGAAGTGTCAAGGTATTTTATAATAGCATGCACCTGAGCAGGGGTGATTTTCAGATCCCCTAGTGTGGCGTCTGTTCGCATAGGAAATTCAGGTAGGGGGTGGTTGGAAGGGTCCACTCTTGAGTTTGAGGCAAACCGACTGGCAAGCACGTTAACCTTTTCGGTTGCTGAGCAAACAACCTCGTGAATCTAATAACCAAACGGTAACAAAGGGCCCTTAGAACCAACCAACCGCAACCAACCCCCACTATTCAATTTGACCAATGCCCCCTGACTATTCAGAGCCCAAATTGGTTTTTCCAGCCACAAAAGGACTCACCATCTTGATAATGACTAAAATTCTTATGAAACTCAAAGCTTTCTCTTCTGTATTGGACTTGGGAACTATGATAATCGGACACAAAAGCATGTCACCGCTGATGACGCCGACAATGTTATTACTAAGGTGACAAAACTTCTTGAAAACCTCAATAGCTTCACCATCTAAATATATTTTCTCCACATCTGAGTTCTCATCCATCTCCATTGTCTTGTACTTCTTGTACATAAACTGATTATCATCTCACAACCTACTCCACTTTTTATTTACCCAATGTTTACAAGTACCACAAAAATAAAGGTAGAATATTTTTTTTAAATTCTAACGCTAGTTATTTTCTGTGTCATTGGCATTCAACATAAAAACAACAACAAATACAGCTCATTAATAGTTTTAAGCCATTTTAGTTTCAGAAGAAAATAAATGTTGTCTCAAACAAAATTGGCGGATTAATCCAGAGAAGCTTTGAATTGTAAAAGTTTGCAGACGAAAATGAAAAATAGTTTCCAGTAATGAACATTTTGTATTTCAACTTGCCGACACATTTCTGTATGCATTATTCATCCATCCAAATTAAGATTTTACTCATCATAACCCATCCTTGGTGTATGATTACTATTTCCTGTTAATTTCAGTGTTATGTGAAAGTTTGCAGACGAAGATGAAGAATAGTTTCCAATAGGTAGCCAGTCCGAAGAAATTCTGAGACGAATAGCAGGGTGTTTCTCTGTGAGGATGAAAAGTAATGTATGAGAATTCTTATGGAATGATTACGGTTTCTGATTGGTTCATAGCAGAACGTGGTTCCATCTGATTGGTCAGTTCTTATCACCCCTATTTATAAATAAAGCCTTCCAATTTTTGTAATCATACTCTCATATCGATGAGGATGAGTCTCTGCTTCGGTTGCTTGGAGACTTGGGTAGAAAGTAGCAGTCAAGAATCCGTTCTTGACAATCAGCTCGACAGACCGAGATATGCCATCTGATTATTACCTAGGAGGTCCGCCCTCTCAGGCCTTGCCAACCGGCTTTCGCGTGGAGTAAGTTTATCGCTTGCTGCCTGAGGTGCCCTGACTGAGAAATGCTGACGAAGATGCCCAGGCAATTTTTTGCTAGGCAAGAATGTCCCTCCTTTAGGGGAGCTTGTTTGACACCCCCCACTGTCTCGACCTTGTGTCACATCTTGCTAAGGTGGGCAGCAAGTAAGTATCTACCCTCATTATAGCAAAAATATTGCAAGAAATAGCCCTTCTCAGTTGAAGCATCAGAGTTCCCAATATTTCACAATTCATGCAAGATATGATAGTCATATATAGAAACGAGTTCTGAGAGACTGTTTCAATGTTCCAGAGTATCTCCTTAGCTGTCATGTGAGGTGATACCATGTCCATGATAATGTGATTCTGCAACATCTTTACCTTGATGAAAACAAAACAAGAAACTTTGCCATCACGTGGATGCAAGTAAATGAGGGCATATTGAAATAAACTTTTTATTTTGATTAATCTTAATCGTTGCAAAACGTAAGTTGAATCGTGCATGCGAAATGCGGGGGAAAAACCCCAGTTTACCAGGAAAAAAGATGCTTGACATAAGTAAATGAAGATAACTATACCCTTTTTTTTAAGTTTTTGTTATTTTTAAACAATTTTTTTTAAAGATGGTAATGTCTGATACCTAATTCATTGTT
The DNA here is from genome assembly GCF_053919585.1 of Euprymna scolopes. Taxonomy (NCBI): domain Eukaryota; kingdom Metazoa; phylum Mollusca; class Cephalopoda; order Sepiida; family Sepiolidae; genus Euprymna; species Euprymna scolopes. The sequence continues at coordinate 55,365,617 of NC_136504.1, forward strand.
TATAATAAATTGTAACGGAGCATGGACGCAACTATGGCAGCCGTATGGAAATGACTGAGTCAGGTGCGAGATGACGTCACGCAAGAAAGAAGGAAAAAGATTATAAAAAGGAGAATGTGTTCAGAAAGGGAGGAGCAATATTCGAAAGAGACTGGTTGGGGGGGGCAGAATTCGAAAGAAACAAATTAGACATAAGACAATCAAAACTGTGGGAAAAATGGGGGTCATTGGCCATTCTTGGTCAAAAGTAATAAAAGATGTCTATCACACTCTTAACAAGATTTATCTCAGTCACCACATTTACTCAAGTGCAATTTTACTTAAAATAGCCCCCCCCCCCAATACTATGCTTTGATCTTTGTCTGGTTAGTGCTTGTGTAACAGATTAAAGAGAAACAGTTGAATCCAAGAAAAGGTACAATAACACCATGCAGACGGCTATATATATGCAAATACCGAACCGTGAGCGAAATGATGTTACAGGAAGGAAAAAGAAGACTACAAAAAGAAGAGAGCACTTTCGAGATGTCACAGTCATAACAAGAAGTCACGCATGGTGGGGGAATGAGAAAATAAATGCCGTTGTTACAAAAAAAACAGGAGTTAAAGTTCTTTTGCAACTGAGTCTGCAACGTGTGGGTTCTGTGTGTACTACATTACAGTAACATGACTACAAATAACAGCAGCAATAGCATGCAATTTACGATTATGAATTTGTGCATAATCTCTAAGATTAGCACTGATTGGTGCAAATATTTAACTTTTATTTTTGGCCTGTCCAATCAGAGACCATCACTCAGGTAAGGTAAGTACACATTGGAACTTGATAAATGGGAGCACCAGCTTGTTTCTCTCTCTTTCAGACTTGAAGACCACACAGCAAATTGACCTATCCGCAATATTTCTTTCAACTTTCAAACTTCTCTTTTGAGACGCAACGAAAACTCTTCCAAGCCCTTTCGATCCTGGGTTTGATAAAAAGACACAAGAGTCCAACACGATCACTACACACATACACACCTAGTTACTTACACACGACCTAACTACTAACACACGACCTAACTACTAACACATGACCTAACTACTTACACATGACCTAACTACTTACACATGACCTAACTACTTACACATGACCTAACTACTTACACACATGACCTAACTACTTACACATGACCTAACTTGCACATCTGTGTATGGACAGACCTTCTTTTTTTTTTTTTTTTTTTTTATATATGAACACTTTTTCTTTCATTACAAACTGATATCCTATTCTTCCTATATGAACCTTTTTCTCCTCATACTAACTAACGGGGCATTTATTTAACACCATTTCTAACCTTTGTCTCTTAGTCAATACCTTTTTTAAAACTCATTTTTATCCCAAACAAGGCATATTTCCACTTGTGTGTGGGTATGTGTGTAAAACGACCCTAACCCTATTTGGGTTTAACTGGCTCCTTCTGAAGGAGGAAGTTCCATCGGAGTATGAAATTCACAAGCAGCCCCCAGTCGCATGTATATTCCTGTTAGGGGAGATGACGATGTTAGGTTTTTGCAACTATTGCAGAGAGATGTCAACGTCCTCCGACATACAGTGCTTGGAATTCCCAAATTGGTCACTCATTTTAGTAATAACCAGGCTCAACGTTGCTTAACTTTGGTGATTTGATGGGAACCAGTGTTTTAACGGGATTATGATGTATATATGACATTATCACTTCAGCGTAAGGGACAACTATTTGGGATCATGTATAACAGAGGATTGTTAGGAATAGAACTGCGAGGTGTCTGTTCACATTACATTTAAACTTCTGCATGTCAGTACAGTCAGAGAAGCAGGAAACGGGGAGAGAATTGTAAAGTCTTACAGTCCATGGAAAGAAGCAGTTAGAATAGAGAGCTATTCGACACCTAAGGATCTCAATAGTGAAGCGGTGAGATTTTGCCGTCTGTCGGGTTAGTCAGGAGTATTTACGTTGAGATGAGAGGATGTGGTCGTATTCGTTTACCAACACCCTTCTCTTTCATTCTACTTTTATTTGCATGTTAAGATGATCAATAAAGTTGTATTAAATGCTAGACTGAGACTTTGTCTTTCTATTTTATAATGCTAATAATCTGTTACATATAACCTGGCGTGTGTGATGGTGTCCTTACATGTGTGTATCAAGAAAAGCGTTTACCATAGTCAATGTGTGTGGAAATCGTCTATTTTGTGCAATGTGTGTATGAGAGTGCAACACCTGCAATAAAACAGTTCATTAACATCAGTCTGTGTTGCGCACAGAACATACATCTCTCCGTTGTGTCATCTTCTTTTCTCTTCTCTTTATCCAAGTTCATGTACCTTCGAAGGAAACCAACAACAATAACATCTTACTAAGGTCGTGTTTCTCCTAGCTTCCAAACGTGGAGACGATATCTTTTGTGCCAACTTGTCCAACTTTTCCACTCTGACTACAAACTCTAACTCACCTGTGCATGACTCAAAATCTATCTCCCTTTCAATACATCATTAATACGTGTAACCAAAGAACAAATCAGCTGATTCATTTTTGTCATGTATTTTGTCTATTTGGTTAACATTCCTGTTTGTTTTTAACATTCCATTACATTTTTACCATAAATATTTTTATCTCTAAAATACCTAATTCATCTCGGTACAGGTTTTCTAAACATTAACAACGATCATAATAATACTTGGCATTTCCGTATAACAAATCTATATGAAAGCATTTTTTTTTTTTTTTAAGAATTCACTGTTAATGTTTAAATAAATGATTCTATGATTTAAGTCCAAATTTAGTGATCTCTGTGGATCCATTTTTTTTTTTCATATGGATTTATGATCCATATTTTCTTTGCTGTATAAGCCAGCTCTCTTATTTCTTTAATCTTTTACTCATAGTAATTAACTTACAAAGCCGAGGGCTTATTTTCGCAAACTGGTTTATTTTAAGACCGGCTCTCAGTAGAATAAACAATGAAATGGATACGTGCACTGTTGTCTTTGTTTTACAGCTGTTGAACTTGACTGATTAGGAACTCTAAGGTCCTCCTTCTTGCATTTGCAAATATAAAGCGAGTGTTTGTGTGTTTATCTTGTAGTGCAATTCAACTGAACAGACATGCAAAGTTATAGAAAGAATACATTTAATATACTGATAGCAGATTCATAAAACTACTGCTACAAAAACAGTGCTTCTAAAAAAAGCTTTAATAAGATACTACGCTTTGATCTTTCTGCAGATATAAAAGATGACCCCCCCCCCAACAAAATGTCATCTATGGAATCCTTAATAAAATTCAGTTTTTTCTGAAATCTAACAATATTTGGTAGAAAGAAACTACAATCTGTGCGTTACTTATCAAGTTCCAGCCATGAATATCCAACAGTCTTTGTTCAAGAATATGCAGGCAGGAACACTTTTGTGATCGTCTCATCAGGAAAAGATAGGAACCTGAATGGATTTCACACTCACCAGACATTAGCCCTCAGATTTTTATCTGTGGTGTAATCTCTTAAAACAATCTTTAGTTTATTTATGAACGGAAGTGGACCAACATAGTTAAAATAGGAGCAGTGTTAAGAGAGAATTATGTCATAGTTATTGACAATTTTGCATGTCATATCGATTGGTGAATGGTGATGAATTAAAGACTGTTCACCGAAAATGTTATAGAAATAAGAATATCGTGAGATTAGATGTCTTCACTTGACCATGTAATGACGAGCAAAAGTTTTATGTAGGCCTTACTTTTTCTATTGTATGAAGTACTTCTTCCATATTGTATAAAGGACTTCTTCCATATTGTATGAAGTACTTCTTCCATATTGTATAAAGGACTTCTTCCATATTGTATAAAGTACTTCTCCATATTGTATAAAGTACTTCTCCATATTGTATAAAGTACTTCTCCATCTATATATATAAAAGCCAAACGTCTGTGTGTATGTATGTATGTTTGTTTGTAACGCTAAAACTTTTGAAAGACGGAACCAAACTTGACAAATTTGGTATCATATCGAAGCCCCATCACCCGGATGACAAATATCGAAATTTCACGTCAAACGGACCACTAGAAGTTGATCAACTGATCAGTTATCTTCGAGGGGGGCCCCCAAAAAACCTGTCATTATCTATATATATAAAAGACAAATGTTTGTTTGTAACGCTAAAACTTGAGATGAAAGATTCCTCTCCCCTAAGAATAAAACATATGTTCAATATCTGCTTTTGTTTTTTCATTGTTTATACGGTCCCGAGCAACGCCGGGTAGCCCTGCTAGTCTATATATATAAAAGCCAAGCGTCTGTGTGTATGTATGTATGTTTGTTTGTAACGCTAAAACTTTTGAAAGACGGAACCAGACTTGACAAATTTGGTATCATATCGAAGCCCCATCACCCGGATGACAAATATCGAAATTTCACGTCAAACGGACCACTAGAAGTTGGTGAACTGATCAGTTATCTTCGAGGGGGGCCCCAAAAAAACCTGTCATTATCTATATATATAAAAGACAAATGTTTGTTTGTTTGTAACGCTAAAACTTGAGATGAAAGATTCCTCTCCCCTAAGAATAAAACATATGTTCAATATCTGCTTTTGTTTATACGGTCCCGAGCAACGCCGGGTAGCCCTGCTAGTATTGTATAAAGTACTTCTCCATATTGTATAAAGTACTTCTCCATATTGTATAAAGTACTTCTTCCATATTGTATAAAGTACTTCTTCCATATTTTATGAAGTACTTCTCCATATTGTATAAAGTACTTCTTCCATATTGTATAAAGGACTTCTCCATATTGTATAAAGTACTTCTTCCATATTCTATGAAGTACTTCTCCATATTGTATAAAGGACTTCTTCCATATTGTATAAAGGACTTCTTCCATATTGTATAAAGGACTTCTTCCATATTGTATAAAGGACTTCTTCCATATTGTATAAAGGACTTCTCCATATTGTATAAAGTACTTCTTCCATATTGTATAAAGTATTCTCAAAGTTAAGCCACCGAAACGTTTATAACTCAAAAACTATTTATCTGCTCAAGTTGAAATATTACATGGTGGTTACTGTCAAAAAGAGTATCAGATGCATACATTAAAGTTGGAAAAATTTCGTCAAAATTTCAACCTTGACCAAACTTGTCAACGTCATTTAAGATGCGACTTTATCAACTATGAGTAAAGTAGTGTAGAGACTTTTACTTTTTCCTCATTCTTGACTTTTTACATAAATATTCCAAAATTATGTCAGTTCTAAGTTCGACTATGATATTCTGACCAAGTTTGGTGACGATTAGTCAAACGATGAGGACACTAGGTTGTACACAAACAGACAAACAAACTCAAGCAAAAACATAACCCCCTTGTTAGAGGTAATAAAATTCTTTGAGTACTAACTAGAAAATAAAATAAGAAACATTGTAAACTATTTTTCTGATAAGATTTGAAAATTATGCTTCTTTTGGGCATCCATATTTATTTTTTACAATTCACTTAAATTGTTCATGTTAGCATAATTTTTATATCTTCAATAATTTTCTTTTTTTCTCTCTCTGAAATACTTTCGAAAACGATAATTTCTTTTATGTATTTTTTTTATTAAAGAAAAATCTAATTCAAAAATATCTTTTCACAGCATGTTTTTTCGTTTAGTTCTTTTTTTTTCAAGGACATTTTTTGTCTGCTGATGTCGTTTCTTACATCCTCTTGCCTTCACCTCATTAAAAACATATTTTTGTAATACTATCGCCCACCAACGTCTTATTTGTTTTGAATATTAAATTTATATAATTAAGTAGAAATTGTTTATCGGTTAATTTGTTAAACATTTGAACTCTAAGGCAGTTCGGCATTACCTACAACTTTGTTCTAGCAGTTCTTATGATGGCATGGATTAACAGCATCAGTGATGTGGAAAGAGGGGATGTGCTATGTGGCCAACAGCCTGTCTGCCATATCACACCACCCAGGCTAGCATCTAAATGTATCACCCATGGTTGGCTCTGATCGACAGAGGCTTAATACCACCATATAAAAAGAATGTGAAATTCACACTGAAGTAGATTCTGATGGACATTGAAGAACCTGATGCTACAATTCTTGTTTCTATTGAATCAGTCAACTTTGCCAAATTTGTTGAACTCATATTAGAAATCAATTCTCAACATATCTTTTAAGTGAATATAACAAATGGATAAATCCAAAAATTCAGTACACAAAATGAAGACACAGGATGTGTACTCGGTTTAGCTAAATGTGGAATTGAAGTCACTAAGCATGAAACGAAATGCGAAACCATATGGAAACATTTTTTGTTTTATTATGAAACAATAAAAAAAATAATAAACTTTTATATATTTTTTTTAATATTTAAAATATATTCATATAGTTACGGTATTATTTATAATGTTATTTGATTATATACATGTGTATTAAATACTGTACTGTATTCTATTACTAATTTTTAATGCCGTACCCCGGGGTTCTACTGTATTTAATAATATATACATATGGAAATATTTTATTTCCAAAAAGTAATTTAAACTTTCATAGTTTACATTTCTAAAAATATATATTTTTTTAATATTTAAAATATATTCATACAAAAATGATTAAAAGAATTGTTTTTTTTTTTTTTTTACATTTCTGTAAATAAAATGTTTTTAACTTTTTAATTCTTAGAGAGAATGTCTTTCACAAATTTTATCACATAATTTTGTCATAAATAATGTATCATAGAAAAGGTAGCTACCTTCGAAACGGAAGTTGAAGTTTATTATATTTTTTTTTTTAGTGTTTCATGATAAGAAGTGTTAAAACTAAAATGATTTTTTTTAAATAAATTATTTCCATATGGTTTTATATTTTGTTTCATGTTTAGTGAGTTCCGTTTCGTTCCATATTTTATCTAAACTGAGTCCACTTCCGGCGTCTTAACTTTGTGTACTGAACTTTTGGATTTAACCGAATAAATTTTCTATCTATTCACCAAGTGGTGACAGTTTAATAATTAAAAAAAAAAATCCAATTTCTTAATTGTAGAAAATCACATAGGCAATGAGCTGTGTTGTGATGGAAGCCAGATTTATAGAAGACCAACCTGGGTAAGAAGTTGGGCAATAGGATGTTTGTTAAAAATTAATTGAGCATTTATTCCAATAGCCTGCTTCTATATCTACTTTTAAATTATATATATATATATATATATATATATATGTATATATATATATATATATATATATATATAATGAGCAAACAGTTAATAAAACATGTTAAAAAACACTTTGAAAAAGAGTTAAAAACATATTTAATCTGAAAAGGAAACACTTGATAAGTGGATATTCCTTAATCTGCGGAGTTTCGAAGAAATATTTTCCTTCTCATCAGAGGGTAGGAATTAGCAAAATGCGTGATCGGATTTTGCATACAAAAGTATTTGCTGAAACAACAAGTAAGTCAAAGATCTTACTTGATAACAAAAAAGTGAAGCAGAGGGAATGTGGTGAAGAAAAAGGTGATTACACGTCAATGGATAGTCTGGTGAAAGATAAATAATCCAATGACGGTAAAATCCAAAAATATAACTTCAAGAAAGTTAATTGAATTTCCATTTGCACAAGTAAAATCCAAGGAAATCCCGTAATTGGAAGATGGTCCAAAATAATCAAAAGGCCGAAATCCATGGAATAATTCACAAATATGTACAAGGGAAAAGGGGAAAAATTCCAATAATATTAATAAAAGAAAAATAAGATATGCTTTTCAAACTGCTGCCAATACATAAATATTAATAAGAAAGATCAGGGAAGAAAATGCCAAAAGGACATTGGTCACTTCTAGTATTCTCTTCTCCTAGGTAAACAGTTCTAGGCAGTGTCGTGATGAAATCGAGTTTCTAAGGTAACAAACACCCAATAGGTTTTTTTCTTTTTCGAACTATGAATTGCTTGTTTTAAAATCTCTGTTAACGCTTCATTGTCTTTGCTTTTGAACAGATGATGCTCCTAAAGAAATATTTGCCAGAGGAGAGGTGGCGATGCGGGCTTACGAGAAAGCATGCCTTTCAGGAATCGAAGCTCTTTACCGTACGCGGCTGATGTTGGTGGGTAAAGATAAAGTTGGAAAGACGAGTCTCAAAAAGTCACTACTTGGTCAAAAGTAAGTTTCATTTCTTATGTCACATGTCAACTTACAAAATGATCGGTTTTGTCTTGACTTTTAAATGTTTAATATTGCCGCAAAGGAATTTCACTGATCGGTTCAAATATATATTCTAAGACGATGTTGCTTAAAAGTGCTTTATTTCTAATTAAACCTGACCATTAAATGTTGAGGACATGCGTTGCATGATGAGAAATGATACAATGGATATGTAATAAAAGTCTTTAAAAAGATTTGGTTTCAATGATCTCAGAGGAAGATTAAATCTAGACATTATAGAGTATAGGGAAATGTACGCAGACCAGAAACCTTTGGTGATATAGCCATATTAAAAGACTAGATGAAAGCTCTTGGGTTAATAGATGCCAAACAGTTGAGGTAGCAGGGTCAGTTTGCAGGGCGAGGCCAGGGTAAACATGGGAGGAAGTGATAAGGATGGACTTGAAAGAAAGAGGAATAAATAAAGTCCTGGTCAGAGATAGTTGAGTTTGGCAGTCAATTTCTAAAAACAACCCAATACATGCCAACATGTAAAACTGATGATGAACGTCATGAACTTGGGAAAATGTTCATTCTTTGGAATCTTAAAGTTACTCAAATGTTTAAGAATCTGTAAATTCGTGAAATTGAATTACAGTTTATATGCCATTAAAATACAAAGTAAAAAAAGAAAATTATTGATATGCCATAATTCTTGAGGATTCCCCTTACAAGAGAATCAGCATTAGTAATGGATCATTCCGGTTTTAAAATAAGAAGTTGGAGTTGGATATTTTGGAATCTCAGGATTCAAAGTGGAAATTTTTGGAACCTGAGGATTCGGAGTGGGAATTTTTGGAACCTGAGGATTCGGAGTGGGAATTTTTGGAACCTGAGGATTCGAGTGGAACTTTTTAGAAGCTGAAGATCTGCAGTGGAAATTTTTTAAATATGAGAATCTGGAGTAGAAATTTTTAGATTCAAAGTTGGATTTTATAAATTCTGGCTTCGCAACTTTGCTATCTGCACATTTTTACAGTTTTTCCAAACGTAACTTAAGTTAGTTGAAAGTTCTAGAAATTAGAAAGTTTATGACAATATGACTTTTGAAAAAAAAAATCACTTTACAATCTGACTTCTATAAATTGACGAGAATTTTTAAAAAAAAGTATCAGCAGATGAAATAGACCCAAAACGTCTAACTTATGTAACAATACTTACAGCATCACACCACCTCCCAAAATAATACACAGGGTGGCACTCCTCTCAAAATAATACACAGAATATCCCCTACCCCAATGCATATGGTGACCTCCATTTCCAAAAATATACACAAGATAATCACCCTAAAAAAACATACTATGCACAAAACGGTAACAAAATTCACAATTTTTCTACAATTAAATCAAATTTGAATAAATTTCAGTTTATGCTTGACTTGTCACTTACGAATGTCTGTTGCAGGCAAAATCAGAGCAATGCCAAGAAAGGAGTGCTTGAAAATATTGTAATGAATATCCAGATGTGTTTTACATCGAACAGTGATCAAATAAAGACTGTTGGATATTCATGACTTAAACTTCATGAACAAATAAGATGGAGTAAAATTGATTCATACCAAAGATGGTTGAGTTTTATGAAGAATTGCGAAACTCATCCCCTTTCTTTTTCTTTAGCGATCCAATAGGTAATTGCTTTTTGGGGTTATCCTATATGTCTAAATCAATAAATGCAAATGTTTTTTCATTTGTCACATCTTTATTACTATCAAAACGGATTACTGTTAATTAAATCAATAATACAATATTTCGAAATATAATACTGAAGAAAAAAATCCAATACACATTGATTTATCTGTCTAATTTGCATAACTACTTTTTAAACAGTCTATAATAATTTAATGTTCGGTATTATTCATTTGTAATTTATCATGTTTTTTTCCTATATATCTGAAAGTTTGTTTATGTTAACATTAGATACAGCTAGTTAATAGTAGAAATGCCTTACCCAAAGCAAATCTGATGAGTCGTACATAAGAGAAACAAAATAAAAATTGACAACTGTGAGGTATTTTTCTCTAGATAACATTCACAAAATATGTATCATGTGACCTTATTGACATTTAAATGTTTTACTTATTTATTTCTATACAACTTTTAAGCTGAATGAAAAATATAATTTTATCTAAATTATTTATTGGTAATAAGCAAAAGAATGTGATCATATTAGCAAAATTTGCTGTTGATAAAAAAAATACTTCCATCTGTAATTTACATTTGCTGTTGATAGAAAAATTACCTCCATCCGTGATTTACGTTTACTATTGATAGAAAAAAATTACTTCCATCTGAATTTACGTTTACTACTGATAGAAAACAATTGCTTCCATCTGTAATTTACGTTTACTACTGATAGAAAACAATTGCTTCCATCTGTAATTTATATTTGCTGCTTAGAGAAAAAATTACTTTCATCTATAATTTACATTTGCTACTGATAGAAAAAATTACTTCCATAATTTACATTTGCTGTTGAGAACAAAATTGCTTCCATCTGTAATTTACATTTTCTGCTAGAAAGAAAACTTAATTCCCTGTTCAAATATATTCTGAGTAAATTTTACTTCAAAATAAAATTAAAATTTATTGTTCTTCACAACATGCACTAATGTTCAGTGGGAGAAAATGGCTAGGCAAAATCAAATATCAATTTATCAGATGCAATGTTCTCACAGTCAAACTGTGAGAATCTGACTGATTTTATTGTATGTAGTAGGTAAATTAATAAGCTAAAAAAAATATAAAGTGTTATTCTTTTTATGTGGTAAAGTTATACAAAAGAGCTGAACCACTTAAAAGGAATATGAGTGGGAGCTTGAGCAAAATCAAATGAAGCCACCCTGGGGCATCAATTGTTACATGTCAGTTGTTAGCTGATGTCTGATAGTTTCCTGCCTCAACATGAAACTCAGATCAGTTAATTTAGTAATATATTACCTTCTTTTGATTCAGTATATTTACTTCTATCTTTATAAAGTTTGGTAGGTTTGTATGTATAAGATTCACTACTAAACCTATGAGCTGATTATTATGAATTTTTTGAACATATATAGTCATTGTAAGGGGTTCAACTGCAGACTATATTTTATTTAATTTAGTTTCATGTAAAAAGTGTAAAAGGGAGTGGAAGCTTTTCATTTAAGTTCAGATACTTCTGATTGTTGTGAAATTTTAACAGTAAGTATCAGGCATCAATTAAGTATTCTATAAATTCCAGTTCATTTGGAATATTTTAAAGAGTTTTTAGGTAGCATAATAGGGCATAACATTTAATTTCAAAATTCAAATATTTCAAAGTTGCATTGAATTTCATCCAAAGTCACCAATTAGACAAGATTCCCTATATTTTAATTTCTTAAGACCTATTAAGTCTTAAGTTTGAAACTTTTTCTAAAATCAAAAGTATGCAATGTATTTTAACCAAAATTGCAATAAAGATTCTAGACATAAGTTTTAGTATCATTATATCTTGCATTTAATTTGTAATGAGATATAAATGTTCTATTTGTTGAGTTGATTTTTCTCGTCTTGGTACAGGTACTCTTCTTGCTTGATAAAAAAATAGAAGACACATATTTTTGTATGCCATTTTGTTAAAAGTTTATTCTTCTTCAAATGTGTTAAAGCCTAGAAAATGTTTATGAACTGTCCAAGCCTCGACCTCCTTCTTTAGGCCATGACAGAGGTCATACTCGGACAGTCACAAAGTTCTTGGCAAACCTCATGGAGCACCGAGCTCAATAAAAGCTCAAAGTTCACCATTCAGATGGTTCTGAGTGAAATCTTGTCAGTGTCTAGTGTCTTGCATTACACTCCACCCGTATATATGTTATATAGAAGAGTAAATGGATTTTCACTTGGTTCGGCGGCGTGTCTCTGTTGTATATTAAAAAAAAAAAAAACGAATGGGTCCTCTACATGGTTTGTGGACGTTCTTTGCTGGAATGTTTCAAAACAAAATCATGACAACAATTAATTTAAGTTAGATAAATATATATTTCGGGGAATTTTAAGGAAAATTTACAACAGGACAGTTTCCAAGAAGAAAGAAAAACGAAATAAAAAAAAATAGAGTATAACAATCGAAGCTGTGTACAAAACACGTAATGCATATATGACTTGTTCCTTTATTCTTTTGTTTTTAGTTCTTTAATGCTCTTAACGCCACCAGAGCTGTCGCCGTGACCACTATGAAAAAGGTTGGGAAAGAAAATAGATAGAGATGGATAGCATCCATCTTGCGCACTGTCAACTTTGTGTCCTCGCATATATGTTCTGGTCTGGGCTGACGGCCTCAATTTGTAAGCTCTTTTGTTTAAGGAAACAATCTTCTCAAAAGGAAACTTTGTTTTTCTTCAGTTCTACAACTCGTGATTCAGTTCGAGCGAGATTCACCTTCTTGGTGGTATATTCTGTCATGTTAATTATTTCTGCGGAGAGGGTTCCTGTTATTTTTCTTTGCCGCTCTTTTCTGTTCTCTCAATTTTTGCCTGGGTCATGTCTAATACTTAGGTAAGTTGGGTTAGGGCGAAAGTCCCTTCATCATAAACCAATCAGATATTTCCACTTCATTCCGACTCTCAACTATTGGTCCGTCTCAATCAAAAGGTGCATTAACTGTTCACTGCGAGATTTCCCGATTATCATGGAACAAAACCCGGGTCAACTTGGAGGTCATTCTTGACACCAGCCTTTTAACATTAGTCTGTCAGTGCGACTGGGTTTTAACCATAATAATTCTCTCTGTGCCTAGATTTAGAATTTTAATCGACCAACAAGACATATAAATAAGTAAATAAAAATGGCTCAAAGTTATATCCCGTTGGATTCAGAATATCCCTCTCTAGGTTCAATCCCTGACTAAATAGGGTTGATTTGCTGTCATTTTTCACTCCCAGCCATGAATTCTTGGTCTATTTGATGCTAGGTAGGCGATTATGCCACTTGTTAATTTGAAGACAAAATATTAATAAAGTAGAAAATGTAAGGGAAGTGAAGGAAAACGAAATAGATTAGTAACAATAAAAATACATATTATCGATTATCTTAAAAGTTCAATAAGAAGATTAAAAAAAGACTAATGAAACAAACAAAACTCTGTGTGTGTGTGTGTATATATACATATATATATATATATATATATATAATCTTTTTTTTACTCCTATAAATTCGGTTTTCTTTTGTGTGTATCGATATTCATATTAAAAACCCTCTTTTCTATTTATTTTAAAAGAAAATACAATTTTCTTATATCTTGGTTGTGGAATTGCATTCACTAGCAAACGATATAGCTAATTTGCATATTCTTTTAAACATTCATTTTAATTAATTCCCTATTAGTTTTTTCGGTTTTCTTATAGGATGATTATCTTTAGTTAACTATTACCTGTAATTATATTCATGCATATATTCTACATGATTTATACTTGCATAATATTTGCGTAAAAAGTTTATAGAACACAATATTGTTTCCATATATATTTATGTATTTGTGTTTAATCTATCAATCTATCTGTGTACATTTCTCTACGCAATAACTCTGTCAATTTTAAGTCTACAGACTCGAAATTTGATATACAGAGTACTGAGATTTGGGAAAATCGATGTGATCGGTTTTCGGACAGAAATTTCGTGATTAAGGGGTCAAAGTTCAACGATTTGACCTTTGAGAACTCTACAAAACTCCTCCGACAATTTTGTGTCTAGACACTTGAAATTTTAGATATAGATTCTTTTGACATGGATCTAAATTAATGACTTGATTTGAGCCCAAAACAATGAATTTTAAGGGGTCATAATAGGGGTTTAAGTTTTAAATAATTTGACCTCTGCGGTCTCTACCAAATTACCCAGACAATTTCTGGTCTAAGCATTGGAAATTTTACATAAAGGGTATTCAGAGATAGGGCAATCTTTTTAATTTGTTTTGGTCGAAAATTTTTAAGTATCAATATATAAATGTATGTATGTATGTTTGCGTGTGTGCCTAAAACCTTCGACAGAGGCGACGGATTTTACCAAGATCAGTATCGTTTTTAAGTTCGACCTTTCATACGACAAATATCGAAAAATTGGCTAAAAACATTAATATCTTCACCTTTAACTGGGAACTTTTTTACAGGGGTGGGGTCGCTTTTTTTCGCCGATATATTTGAAAGTCATCCTCTCCTTTCGATTGTCTAGCCTAAATGTTAACATAATTCACTTCAGGTTTGGCAGTGGTCGTAACCGCAAAGACGTCAGGTTTTTTTTTCCCATTCTTTTCCTCCTTCACGGTACAGGTTCGAGCCTGCCTTCCTAGTACCACTTTCCTTTTTTTTTTTTTTTTGCTCAACAGACACATACAAACACCCGGACAACCCCAGGCTGAAATGCTAGTATATCTATAAAAGTGAACATGTCTATGTATCTGTGTGTCTGTCTGTGTGGTTACATTTCCCTACGTAATAACTGTCAATTTTAAATCCACAGACTCAAAGTTTGATATACAGAGTACTGAGATTTGGGAAAATCTATGTGATCGGTTTTTGTTGACCTTTGAGAACTCTACCAAACTCCTCCGAGAATTTTGGGTCTAAACGCTTGAAATTTTAGATATAGGTTCATTGGGCATTGATCTAACTTGATAACTTGATTTAAGCCCAAAACGATAAATGTTAAGGGGTCAAAGTTTAAAAAATTGACCACTTTTTTCTTTTTTCAACATACACCTCCAAACACCCGGGCAATACCGAGCTGAAATGCTAGTATATATATATATATATATATATATATATATATATATATATATATATATATATATATATGAAAATGTGTGTGTGTTTGTACATTTCCCTACCAAATAACTGTCAATTTTCGGTCTAGAGATTCGAGATTTGACATAAAGTGTATTGAGATTTGGGAAAATCTTCATAATCGGTTTTCGGCCAGAATTTTGGCTGTCAAGGGGTCAAAGTTCAACGATTTGATCTTTGCAGATTCTACCAAACTCCTCTGCCAATTTTGGGTCTAAACACTTGAAATTTTAAATGTAGGTTACTTGGACATGGATCAAACTTTTTAATTTGATTTGAGCCCCAAAAAAGTAGATGTTAAGAGGGAAAATTGGGGTCCAATTTAAAAAAAATTTTACCTCTGCGATCTCTACCAAATTACTCAGCCAATTTTTGATCTAAACATTTGAAATTATACATAAAGGGTATTCAGAGATAGAGTAAGCTTTTTAATCGGTTTGGGTCGAAAATTTTAGCTGCCAAGGGGTCAAAGTGCAAAACATTTGACCTTTGCAGTGTCTAGCAAACTACTTAGCCAATTTTGGGTTTAAACATTTGAAATTTATACATGATGGGTATTCAGACATGTGACAAGCATTTTGATTAGTTTTGGGGCGAAACTTTGGCTACCAAAAGGTCAAAGTTGAAAGCGTTGAGCTTTGCAGATTCTACCAAATTCTTCCGTCAATTTTGGGTCTAAAGACTTGAAATTTTAGATGTAGGTAACTTGGGCATGGGTAGAATTTTGTGTTTTGCTTTGAGACCAAAATAATAAATTTTTAGGGACCAAAGTTTTTAAAAAAAATTGTCTTTTTCTTTTCCAGTTTTAACAACTAGTCCTTTTATTTTTCTTAGTTTAGTTTAATACTGCATTCGGTAATTTTTCTGTGTAATCCATGATTTTTTGCAGGCTTTGTTTTGAAATATTTTCTTTTTTGTATTCAATATCATACATATTGTCAACAATCCATAAAAAATAATTACTAACTTCTTAAATTGACTAAATAAAAAAATCAAATAAAAGATATAATTAAGTAAATAAACAGCAAGAAGGGACAAAAAAAAAAAAAAGAGAGAAATAGAATTAACGGGCGACATTGTAAGCAAAAGATTATCAGCCCTAGCATGGCAAAGAACATCATAACATAACCCAAATAAGATGGCATGCGAGCTACATTTCTGCTATGATTTATGAAGGTGTCAAAAACTAAAACGTCAATGTTGAAAATGTTGCTATGGTAACCAACAGCCAATCAAAAGAAACCGTCTCTCACGTTCCTTACTTATTCTGAAGACTTTTGTACACTAAAGATCAAGACACTTCTGCCCGGGATACTAATATCCAGAATATTAATGACCGGTCACCTAACGCAAGGGGTTTTTCCCTCATAAAGAGTGTATGTTCGGTTGTTGTTAAGTCTGAATCGATTTGCATAATTTTACATCAATTTTGAACAGAAAAACTGGGTTGCATCTTTGAAAACATTATATTGGAAATTGAATTTGAAAATTTTGAAAAACCAAATAATGTTATATAATTTTTTTTTATTAAATGAAAAAAATTATATAACATTATCCATTTTTTTTTCTAAATTTTCTTTCAAAGATGTGACCAAGTTTCTCTATTTGGACGTGTTTAACTTTGCCCTTGTGGGAATGCAAATAAATAGAACCTCATTATGACACGTTGGAGAATATTTTGATGGAAATATTAACCAATAAAGCCTTAAGCAATTCATAATTGTATTCTGAGTATCATCCGCACTGAGGCTTGAACCTTTCACAAAATAAATACTATTATGGCATGTATTCCTCAGAATTGTCTGAATGTTCCTTGCTTCCTTTGTTCAAGCTCGTTTGACTCGTTGGTCTAGAAGTCTCTAGAAATCCATTGTTTTAATACCTCATTGGAATACAGCTTCCTATTCCAGTAGATTCTTTCCAAAGACTGGAAGGTTGTGGAACTCTCTTCCTGCTCACTGTTTTCCTTCTATCTACAGCCTTGATCTTTTAAAGACTAAAGTCAATAGGCGTCCCTGCCGTTCTTGGATGCCGATAGCCGACCGCATGGCTCGGCTCTCTGCGAGGCTTCTCTACCATCTATAATATAAATCTTATCTGTCTGTTTAAATGTATGTATGTCTGCCTAAAACTTTTGACAGAGGCGATTGATTTTCATGGGATCGGCATCGTTTTGAAGCTTGACCCTTCGGACAAGAAATATTGAAAAATTGGCTAAGAACATTAATTCCTTCACTCTAAACTCGGTACTTTTCTACAAGAAGGGGTGGCTTCTTTTCGCCGATATTTTCAAAAGTCATCCCCTCTGTTCGTTTCACTAGCCTTAATTTAAACCTTCACCATTTCCAGTTTGGCGATGGACGCAACGGAAAAGACGTCACGTTTTTTTTTCTCGCGTTCTTCTCCTCCTTCGCAGTACATGTTTGAGCCTGCCTGCCTACTAAGACTTTTTTTTTTTTTTTTTGCTCAACACACACCTCCAAACACCCGGGCAATGTCGGGCAACCAAGCTAGTATATAACAGATGAAACCTAGAAGTTAAGGAAAGCCAGGATTTTGTTTTTATCTTCTCACTCCTGTCGTTGCAATAATCAGCTTTCGTTCTTATTAGCTCATTACATCAAGTGGCTTCATGCCTTGTCTCCAGCGATTTCCATAGAAAAAAAAATTAAATTACATTAATTATGGAATAATTCCTTGAAAGTCAACATATTTATTTCATCTAAATAAAATATTGCCAAATATTTCCACTGACGAATGAATTCAAAAATTTTATATTCTTGTGTTGAGTGGCAGTCAATCGAAGCCACTTATTGAGAGATTATATTTTCAATTATAAAATAACAGCCGGAAGAAATTACTAGGGTCAAATTTTGTTTATAATTTGAAATGTTATAGTTTGGTTGAAAACTATTTGTTTGAACAACGTAATTATCAAGAAATAATTTTCATAAAAATAATTTTATGTCGAAAAATTAAAAAGGTTACTGTATCCAATGAATATGATTATATGTCAGCATTTGCTGCTATCAGATCAAGTTGTCTGAAGATAGCGGCTTAACTTAAATGCACCAAACATGGAAGTTGTTTTTTTTTTCATTTCTTTTAGCAAAACTCACTCATGTTCTACAACGCCAAAAAACAAAAAAAAAAAACATTTTTTCCGTATAAAACTATTAAAATAAACTCTTGAATAAATATTTAAAAATAAACAAGTGAATGCACAAATTTCTTTTTTTCAAAATTATCGGATTCACTATTAATCTAAAAAAGGTTGATACACCATAAAACCAAATAACCAGATAAAACATCGTGAATAAAATATCATTTGTAATGTCAAATTTTCATGGCAAGTGCTCGTCTATGACCTCCCCTTGCCAAATTTTCATAAAAAACACCCGTCTAGCCGAAACCACTATCAATAATTTCCCCCACTCT
>NC_136504.1:55386562-55446562 GCF_053919585.1 Euprymna scolopes
TCTATTTGTGAAACAATGTACTGTTTTATATATTAACCAAATTGTGAACAAGCAAACAAAAAGACAGGAATATGACTTTATTATAATAGATTCTTTTGAGTTATCCTGTATATAAAAAAAAAGACAAAAATTGTCTTCCTGTAAACTACTTAGACCCATGAATTTGAAATTTACTAGGAATGATTCGAAGGCATGAAACCAATTATATAAAACAGGTTCTCATAGAATGATCACTAGAATCCAAACAGATTTTCTGCTGTAGCCTTGCAAACCAGTAGTAACCAAAGCAAACACATGGCTAAACAAGTGTATTAACAAATGTATGTTACAGAAATACACGTCATGATTCTGGAGGCCATAAACTGTCGCGAATCGCCACCCAATAACGTGTCAAATATAACTATATTTACAATCTCTGAGGAAGTCAATTATTCCTGAAATAGTTATATCGGCTTACTTCGTAACAATTCGCAAAACAGAATTGTAGTTCTCGTTTTATTAACTCCCAATCCCGATGGTCCTGGATATGACCTTAAACTATATCCAGTGGTGAAGCCCCAGCTTGTGGGCTTTGGGGAGTGTGGAGCCACCCGTTAATTGCTATTGCTCCCAGGTCCACTTTGACCCGGAGTGGTAGTACCTGTTAGGATCCCAACTATGGGTTAAATAGAAACTGACTTGCAAAAAACAAATATATTCTATTAAAAAAATTTTCTTCAAAATCACCGGATTCGGCATTAAATAACCTGAAAAGGGTTGATATGCAGTAAAACAAAAACAACCAACCAACCAACGCAATCCCGATACAAATTTTGATAATTTTTTTTTCCAAATTGTTTTCATGATAATCTGAAAGTTTTATGTTTAGTCGATATTAAAAAACGATAAAAATGAAAACAAAAGTTTTTTGGGAGAAGGGACTGCTAAAAATTTTTAAGTGTTTTTTTTTTTTTTTTTGAATGATTAGCACTTGGACTCGCGTTTACAAATTATTTATTTATTTATTTTTTTTTTGCAAACCCTAAATGACCTCTTATCTATGAAAATTGTCCTGGAGTGTTCATAAATTGACTAGAATTCGTTTAGATTATTCTGACTACTTCTCCGTTCTTGGTTGTTGTTTCGAATGATAAGACCTCTGACCATTTTTCACGTATGCTTCGTCAAACTTTGTAATCCTTATGTTGAACTTGTGCAACGGATAAAGTGCTAAGCAACAATCAGTTCTAAGTTATAATCTTTTGGAAGTTGATAGTTTAATCCTTAGCTCAGATGATACTGAGAATATAATTAACAATTACTTCTACTCTGTTACAGGTGACTGAACAAGAGCAGTCGCTCCATGCCCTTTAGATAGAGAAGGGGTTCCATTCGAAATTCGACACAGATTCCAGAGTTAAATATCCCAGAGTTTGACAAGCTTCACCTGAAGAAGGTTGGAGTTTACATCAGTCGAAACGTTCTGAGAATAATATCCAAGATAAGAATAGTAGTCCGTATAATACAATACTAATACTATATACTAATCCAAATAATACTAACTAGCAGGAAATTCCACAGTGGATATGTAATATATTGATGTTGACATTCTGTGGATGTTCAACGCATATGGTGGCACCTTGATATTGTTGTAGCTCTTTTGTTACAACTGCAAAAATATTTATCTAAGCTAACAGGGACGCCCGGCATACCTGAATTGTAAAATATGCTTAAATATGATATTTTAATTTATGCAAATTTCGTACATATTATTATAGAGTCAATTTTCTATCGATTCTTACATATTATAAAGTTCTGATTTCAAAAATAAAAAAAATATATCCATATGACTTGAGTGCGTCCGAAATCAAAACTTATGAAGAATTCTTGGTAAAATTATTTATTACAAGAAATGAAAGGTCATAACAATTAGACGACAGTCACTGGGAACAAAAAAGATGTAAGCGTTACACACAAAATAACACACACGTTATTGTATTAATATATAGATAATCAACCCTTATCTGAAAATAACAAAATATAGAATTCTTTTACACCTGATCTTAATATTTGAACCTTAGTTAAATTACAGAAATGAAAATGGATCATGTTAATACCACATATAACATCTCAGCTAAAGTTTCTTAATAAATTATAAGGTTAAAATATAGGGTTCCATTTTAAGAACATTTTTGTCATTGTCCCAAAAACAATTTTAATTCATTTGAATTATTTAAATTGTTTTAGGAATTGTTTATGGAGAGTAGATAATACACTTTGGTTGTGTTATTGGCAGCTCCAGTAACTCTCACTTCTCCTTTTTTGTCCCTCAGTCTTCATTTCCAATGACTGATTTTTCTAACAAAGGGTGAAAAAAAATGCTGCTTTCCAGGTCGGTAGTACTTCGTGAACAGTAGCCTGAGATGTCGGAAAATTTTCTGTTTCTATGTCTATCCTTGTGGCCACGTCACTAGTAAGAGTCCTAGAGGTAAACGTTTCATCTGGGTTGACATTACCCGCCTGATAGTCAGGGACCTGAACCTTGGATTAACCACTAAGGAGGCTGTCCTATCAGCAGGTGTAAAGTACTGAGGCTGCTGTATTGCCATTTGGTTATGGATTCTGGACCATGCAGTAGTTTCTGGTGGGGCCTCTCGATGCCATACTAGTGGATAATTGTTACGGCTTTACCTTATCATGTGCTACAAAAAAAAATTTCCTGTATTTCTTTCTCTTACTTTCCCTCTCTGTCCTACTCTAACCAAGTCTGTCGACCTGTTCCACAAACCCCAAAAACTCAACATGAAATATTTCCAAAAAACAAAAAAACAAGAATAAACCTAGAACTCCATCCTCCAACGTAAACCCCTACTACCATGTTTCCTTCTTCAACATCAGTGGTCTACGTTCCAACCTTCCAGAGGAGATGAAACTGGACTTACTCTTTCTAAGCAAAACTGGCATAGGGCCGACCACTTCCCTAGATCAGTTCATAATAAAATGATACTCTAACTTAACATCCAAATCTGACCCCCAAGATCACCATGGACATGGAATATGTGCCTACATTAAAGATGGCTTTCCGTGTGGTAAAGATATCTCTAGAGAAGACCCTAATTTACCTTATATGTGCTTTCGAGTTGCACTTGCTTACACCACCACATTCATATTTGCCCTCTATTGCCCCCACAACAGCGGGGTTACTGTCTTTAAGAGTAATGTAATGTAATGGCAAGCAATCTGCGAAAGATTAATGCAAGCAACAGTAAACGTAGTCACTAGTTTTGTCTTCTCTGCGCCAGCCTCTCGAACCAAAGTTTCTCAAGTCCTTCACCACCCTTACTCAAGGCACGCCTCCATGCTGGTCTATCTTCGGCTAGCTCCTCCCACACATTCTCATCGATGCCAAGAGCGATCAGATCCCGTTTGGCCATGTCTTTAAAGCGCAACACCGGGCGACCATTTGACAGTTCGCTGTAGAGGATATCCTTAGGGAGACGGCCATTGGGCATTCTGCACAGGTGTCCAAATCAGAGATGGTAGATGTTCAGTTTTTTCTCATGACGAGCATACGTGATTCAAGTCTCTGCTCTTTAAGGGTATATCTGAGAAAATTGACCTCATCCTGTCTGCTCGTCCTTCGACTAACATTCACATTTGCAGTGACTTCAATGTCCATGGGGAATGGCTGCCCACTCAAATAAGACAGATGATGAGGGGAGGTTCTGTCATGATTTTGCCATTGCCTATGACCTCACTCAAATTGTTCACGAACCCACCCGTGTGCCCGGTACTACTGGTCAGTATGCAAGCCTTCTAGACCTTTTTCTCACAACTTCCCCTGAGCTATGTTCATGTTCCGTTCTCTCTCCCATGGGATCCTCTGACCACTCCATCGTATCAGTTAAGATAAAAATGAAATACAATAAGTCTTCAGACGTACCTCTCCACGGTACTGTATATCGATACTCTATGGCTGACTGGACTACCTTCCATACATTCATATCTGATCTATCTCTGCATTCCATGTTTAAAAAGGATGTGTCCTCTATAGTATCAGACCTGACCGAATAGTTAATTGTTGGTATAGAGTGATTCACATCATCCAAAAAATTCCAACAAAAACCTAACAGCCAGCTATGGTTCTCCCCAGAATGTGCTGCTGCCATTGCGCACAGAAATCACTTTTTTTATAGCTACCAATGTAATAGATGTACTGAGACTAAAGCTGCTTTCAGGACTGCCAGCAACCACTGTAAAAGAGTAATAAAAAATGCAAGAGAACTATATGCTCAGTCTGTCAAATCCAAAGTAGCTGAGCATCGGCTTGGTTCCCACCAGTTTTGGCAAATAGCAAACAGGATCCTGAACAGAAGCGTGCGTTCTATCCCAACCATCAACAATGGTCATCTCGTCAGCATCAGACAAGGCCAAACTGTTTGCCAAGAACTTTGCAGCTAACTCTACCCTCTGCGACGAAGGTCATCAACTCCCCGTATTTCCTCCTACAACAGACAACACACTATCCAACATACTAATATCTGTGCGTGAGGTCGCCAGATAATCAAGAACCTTGATTTCAGTAAAGCAACTGGCCCAGTACTTGCCCCTATACTTACAAAACTGTTTAAGCGTTGGCTTAAGGAGAAGTGCTTTCCAACACCCTGGAAAACCTTGTCAGTATGCCCTGTATTTAAGAACTAAGGTGAGAAGTCATCTCCCTCTCAGTACAGACCAATAAGTCTCTTGTGTGTCATGAGTAAGTTACTGGAATCCATATTAAATAGAGAAGTAGTCAACCACCTCAGCAGAAATAACCTCCTTAGTGACATGCAATATGGTTTCTGTTCTGCTAGATCTACAGCTGATGTGCTAACAGTTATATCCCATAGGATTAGTGAATCTCTTGACAAAGACTTCCTTTCTAGGGCAATTGTTCTTGACATATCAAAGGCCTTCCATAAGGTATGGCATAAGGGCCTACTTACAAGATTTCCAGATACGGCATAATTGGAAATGTTTTCTCAATAATTAAATAATTTCTCTCTGATAGGCTCATAAGAGTAGTGGTTGATGGGCAGCAATCAAAAGCCCACAGTATTAATGCTGGAGTCCCCCAGAGGTCCATCTGGGGCCCAACTCTCTTCCTGATCTACATCAATGATCTCCCAAAACACATACTTAAATCATTGGTTGACATCTATGCTGATGACACGACCATCTATGGCAACACACGAAAGGCCGTAAATGACAAAGCTCTCTCTGATTCTCTCTCCTCTGATCTTTAGCGCGTGGTACAGTAGGGGAAGAGGTGGCTGGTCACTTTTAATGCATCTAAAACCAAGCTCCTATCTTTACATCATCAACGCTCTGTTCCTCATCTAGCATCAATTGAAATGGATGGCTCTCGTCTTGGGGAGGCTTCATGTTTTGACAAGCTCCTGGGTTTGACCTTTACTCCTGATCTGAAATGGAACACGTATATCAAGTCTGTTGCCCGGGCCGCTGGGAAAATGGTGGGATCCTTCTACCACTCCAGAAGATATCTCACTACTAATGCAATTCTCTATCTGTATAAAAGCTAAGTACGTCCAAAGATGGAGTACTGCTGCCACATCTGGGCTGAAGCTTCAAAAAACAGCCTATCCTGCCTTGACAAAGTACAAAATAGACTTTGTGGCTTAGTTGGGGATGCCCTTTTCCCTTCCCTGCAACCTCTCTCCCACAAAAGAGACATTGCAAGCTTGTCCTTGTTTTATCGTTATTTCCATGGCAAGTGCTCGTCCGAGCTCCAATCTGTTGTCCCCCTTCGCCAATCTTTAAAGATAAACACCCATCTAGCTAAAATCACTGTCAGTAATTTCCCCCACTCTTTATCTGTGCCTAAATCAAAATGTAGATTCTATGAACAAAGGTTCTTTCTTAGAAGTGCACGCCTGTGGAATTCTCTGTTTCCCACCTGACTACAACTTGGATGTCTTCAAGTCCAACATAAACAAATTCCTGATTAATGGCCCCCTTAAGTAAGACACTTTATCAAATCTCCAATACCAACTATTACTACGATATTATCCCATTGATTATCGTACACACAATAGCCCTTATCCCTGAGTGGCTTCCGGGCCTTGATAAGTGCTGATCCGCATGTAAAAAAAAAAGAAAAGGAATTCGTCTGTTCATTTGCAAACAGAAACATCTGAGAAAAAAAAAAAGAAAAGCAGATTACGCATTAAAATGTCAAAACACTGAAAATTAAATGTTTTTCATTTTTTCCTTTCATGCTTGACTTTGAGGTTTTTCACATTGCCATACGTGAAGTTGAATTTTACATAAATCTAAAGGATTATTTTTTTAACTGAGTTCATTTTTTTTTTAGTTCAAAGAAATTAACATAATACTATTAAAAACATGGCGTAAATATTTATTTTTTAAAAGAAATTACTATTGTTTTGATAAAATTCATAAAAATTCAGATACCTTCGATTTTTATGGTATTATAACAATAGATATTAAAGATCAGTTAATATATTTTCTTCAAATTTCAGGGTTTTTTTAGTATTTTGATGGATTTTTAAGAGTATAATATGCACCCCCCCCCATTTCAAAATTCGACCTTTCCAGATTTGCATTAAATTGGATCAGTAGTCATTAGACATGAATTAAGTAAAATTCCATGAAGTTCAAATTTTTAAACCCTTTAAATTTTAGACATCTTTTAGAATCAATGGATTTTGATCAGAATTTGAATAAGGATTCTAAACATAAAGTGTAACATAATTTCATCTTGATTTTAATTTTCATAATGTGACATAAAACTAGTGCAAAACTGTTGTGTTCATAGAATTGATTTTGCTTGCCTTGGGACGGGTATTATTTTAATAACTTTTTTAAAAAATAAATAAATAGATTTAAATAAAGATGTAGTCACCTTTAGTGATGGTTCAATTAATAAAATAGTTTTTGATAATTCTCATCAAACAAATCGCTTTCACTATTTTAATATTTAATTCTGATCAATATGTTTGATTAATCATAAATAAAGGAGGCTTTCACTCTCACATCTTCAAGATTTTTCACTGTCACTCATAATACTAGGAACAACTTCAATAAGATAATTTGGGGGCTGTAAAGAGAAAGGGGGAAGAAAAAGAGATCAAGGGGATATAGTAAGAAGAGAGTGAGAGAGAGAGATAACTAGCTAAAACAGCAGTTAAATATTCTGGTTTATTTAATTAATAATGTCACTATTTTCTAATTGCCCCAATAGATCAATCGCTTATAGCAGAAATTATGAGTTCGAACCTCACCTAAGGCATAAGTATTTTTGCTCTGATTTTGTCCCAATACTTCATATTTCAATATTAAGCAGGTTTTTATTTTTTTTTTAAATATTATTTGGATTTGGTTTATTCAAACTACTGTTCTCATTTTGATTGTTATTTTCAGAACGTTTCAGCCGATGTAACCTCCAACCGTCTTCAGCTGTAATTTGTTGAACTCTAGGAATCTTTCTGTCGAACTTGGGGAAAATCTTCTGTCAGACTCTAAAATCTGTGCAAAATTTGGAATGGAATCCTTTATTTAATCCACGGGGGTAGCATGCTTTTTTTTTTTTTTTTTTTTTTTTTCGTCAACCATGATTGGTTAGAAATCTTAAGTAATTTGCAATTGTATTTTGAGTGTCGCCTGCACTGAGGATTCAACCTCCAGAAAAGTATAAATTTCCTACTGAATTTTACTAAGTTCTTTGTCCACTATGCCACGGAGCTTATGAACGTAATAGATTGTTTTTTTTTGTTGTTGTTTTTTTATTCAAATAATTTATGGAACTTTGGAAGTTGAGTGGTGTCATGTAGTCCTTTTAGTAACTATTAAAGCAAACAATTTTGATATGCTTACAGTATAATTATAAAACTGTAAAGCAAATTCTTAGTTGTTTTTTTTCTATTGAGAGAAATATCACTATAGAATTATATCCATTATACATTTATGCAAATTTTCTAACCAAACTTTGTTCTGACTTGCCTGCCGACTTCCTGTGATTCGCATAAAGTTGAATGCTTTCTTTTTCTTTTATCTTTTTTGTTTTACAGTTTTAATACTCCCCACCCACACCTAGTTTTTATCTCAATGATCTGAACTCTATCTTACCTGGTCAGCCGTGTATAGACTTGTCTCTGTGTATATGCTTATATAAGTCGATGTCTTTTGTAGTGTCTTTTGTTATTTTTTTATTTTTAAATCGATTTCTTTGTTATGTTTAAAGGCGCTTATTGACAGAATGAAGCAGAGGGGAAAATACGTTTTAATGCTAACTATTCTGCGTTACCATAACTGTCAGTGTGGTTTGATTTATTTTTGTTTATTATTACTAGAGTTAACAGTTATCAAGACTAAGAACAACTCGAGGATAAGAGTTAATGAGTCAGGAATGATTGCCAGCCAATATTTTTGGATGCTAACAATTTTGCATGAACGTAACTGGTGTGATTTCCTCTTCACATACATGCACCCCCAACAAACCTTTTTAACAATAAAATCCCAGCCCCTCACTGTAGAGGTCCCTAAATGCCAGAAAGTCTTTTATTCTAATAGCTTGTTTCCTCGAACTGCTATTCTGGGATTCTCTCCTTGCTTCTTGCTCCCTGACTGTACTGACACGCAAAGGTTTAAATGTAATGTAAACCAACATCTCGCTCATTTCCTTACACAGTAACATGATCCCAAATAGTATGCTTTGTTTAGATTGAATAAGAGTTAAAAAAAAAAAAAAAAATTGAAATATATGAAAAATATATTTGAAGAAGGTTGGAAAATACCTCCTCTGAAACATAGTTGAAAAATAAACAGCAACTGTGAAGATATCTCTGTAGAACACAATACTGCAGGACTTCTTCCCAGCTGACTATAACATAGCCATTTTCAGTAATAGTCTCAAGAAAGTACTAACTGCCCGTAACTATGAGTGCCTAACAATGTCCGAATATCAGTGCCCAACAATGCTCGAAAATACAGAACAGGCCAATGGAGGCTGACACTAATCATAACCAGAAGTGACAGCCAATGACATCCGCTATCTGCCATTGCCAGACAATGAAAGCCAGATAATTGTATTTTTGCTATGGCTTACAACCGTTGTTTAGTTTGAATTCAGGAGAAGGGACTTAATCTGTTCTGGCTTTGTGTTATACTTCCACTGGGCAATGCTGGTACACGGGTCCTGCTAGTTTATTATATCTGCTACAGAATTTAATTTCAAATTTATATATACATAGGTTTTGTGAGAATGTACTTTTTTTGCAAATATTTTCTATTCTTTATTTATACCAATCCTTCTTATATCAGAAGTTCTATGTTTATTATGATATACCAACAGAGCATCTATCATATAGATCTCATCTGTCTATTTAAATGTATGTATGTATGTTTTGCAAAAACTTTCGACAGAGGCGACAGATCCTGACAAGATCAGTGACAATTTGAAGCTCAACGTCTCGGACGACAAAAGTTAAAAAAATTGCCCCAAAACATTAATTCTTTTACCCTAAACTCGTCTGTTTTGTACAAGGAGGGGTCAATTTTTTTCACCGACATTCTAGCAAGTTATCGTTACCATTAGATTGACTTCAGTTAATTTCAATGGTTTTGACTTCTGGTTGCGTCATGGAGATATCGGCTAAGACATCAGATTATCTTTCACTTTCTTTTCCGCCTTCACATCACGGGTTTGAGCCTGCCTGCCTACTACCATTTTCTTTTTTTTTCTCTCGAAACACACCTTGAAACACCCAGACAACGCCAGGCACCCAGGCTAGTATATAAATAAATAACAGTTTTGCTTTATTCCAAAGTCCAAGGTTTTATAAGACAAGATGGGGGCTCACTGAAAATAAACTGATCCTAATTATTTATTTGAATTTTACATATTACATCCTTATGCATTTTTCTGTTTGAGAACTTTTTTCTGGTGACTCTATGGAAAAAATATCCAATATTGACATGCAAATATTGATTGTTTCCTATAAACGAAACAAATCTGAAAACTGTACCAAAGTTTTTATTTTAGAAAAAAAAAATGATTGAAATTCTGCCTGACACTTGGCACATGAAGACAAAAAAAGAAAAGCTGTTTCTGTTGCTACTTCTTGCTGTGAATTCTAAAACATTCACAGCATAAACTCTCTCTACCACAACAAACATAAAATTTCCTTTCTTCATCCGTGTACCTAATGTCAGGTGAAATCTCTATGGACAAAACATCTTTGCAAGAACTTCTCAATTGTGGAACACATTACCGTGGGAGTGCTTCTTACAGCTTGGTCATCTTCAAATCCAGTGTCAACAAATTCTTGTCATGAACAAACTCAATCAATCATAGGTTTTACCATTGATACTAGTACTGTTATAATGTTAATCTTTCGGCTGGCATTCATTTTGTCTCATTAACCTGTATGGAGGTGAAGGTTGTCTAGTGGTTAATAACGCAATCTAATGACCTGGGTATTCCAAGCTCGAATCCAGTTCGTTCCACAAAAATCGCTTTCACTTAGGATGTTGGCAAACGTCATGTGGTCTCTTACATAAGTACCTGATGACTTTCTAGAAAGAATTCTGACGAGAAAAATGTTGGGGAAACCAATGCCAACAATAGAATTTTTGAATTCATATGATATAATAATAATTAACATATGCCTCCGAATGGCTCTTTCTTGGCTTTGATAACACTGACCAACACCTTTTTTGGTGCCCAAAGTTTCTAAGCTTATTTAGACTAATTTGGGGGTGCTGATTCTGAAAATCATTTTAATTTTTTCTCATCAGGTTAAGTCGTTGAGATATTTACTATTTTGTTGAGATATTTACTATTTTGTTGAGATATTTACTATTTTGTTGAGATATTTGCTATTTTGTTGAGATATTTTTTTACATTAAAATTAGGTGTTCTGCCTCCCTGCTTTGAACCCATTATCTCCCTTTAAGTTACTCTTTACTAAAAAGTTACTTTCTTCCTAATTTCTTCTTCCGGTTGATCTTTACTTCCTTTCTGCAACCATTATCGAGATAGCACACCTCTTTCTTCTTTATCCACTCCCATCTCCGGCATCAACGCTATGTGTTACTCATTTCTTTTTCTGGACAATGCGTTTCTTTACTTTGTCATGTGACGTGACATTTCATGTTCCATTTCTTTATGAACTTATTTTCCTACCTTCGTTTGTTGTTATTGATTTTACTTTCTCATACCTGTCATTTTTTCTCTTTTCAGTTTTTCCTTTTCAAATAAATATACTTGTGGATTTAGTCTACAGAGTCGTTATTTTTTTTTATAACAGTTTATCTGACTGTGAAGCATAGGTGCGTACGACAGCAGTACATTAGGCGTGTTTCTATATGCATTCTATTTCTATATACATTTTAGATTCATAATTACAATTGTAGGCTGTTATTGTGATGTATGTTAATTGATTTTAACATCACAAACCTTGAAGTAAAAGTCAAATTTGCTATACAATGAGGTATGTAGTTGGTAAGAAGTGGACACTGAGTAATAAATAGGCCTACCGATTGCGGTATGTTATTGTTTATTTCTGGGTCAAAGTAAGGTTTATTCTCTTAATGTTAGGAATTCATTTAGAAGTCAGACAGGAAATAATTAAGCTGCATTATTTTACTTTTAATGCAGATTTTTGGAGCAAAAATTAGCATGGCTACATCATCTCCTAGGTGACGTTGTTTAAATAATCCAAATGTATTTTGCTATATTTGCGGGGAATATACGTTGCAATCCAACAGGAAAAGGTTCAGTGAATTTGTGAAGAGTGCTTATCTTGCTTACTTTAAATTAATGCTGGTTGATCAAGATAAGGCATGGACACCCCATATTGTATGAAAGCAATGTGTTGAGCATCTTCGATGGTGGACGATAAAGGAGAGAAAGTCACTCTGCTTTGGTATTCCAATGGTCTAGCAAGAACTGAAAAACTATTTCGATGACTGCTATTTCTGTACAGTCAAAATAAAGGTAATCTACAGGAAGAACAGGAATTTGTTGGTTCATCCAAACCTCAAGTCTGCAATTAGGCCAATTTTACACTGCAATGGAATTCCTGTTCCAGTGTTCAAAGGCTTGGCCAAATTGGAATTGCCTGGTTCTGAAGAAGACCAAGCCTTTGTTTTGTCCAGTAATGAAACCACTGTTTCAGATGTTGCTTTTCCTCCTCCTTCACGGTCTCAGCTTTTTTCTCAAGGAGAACTTAATAATCTGATTAGAAATCTTAACCTTTCCAAAAAATCTTCTGAACTTTTATCTTCAAGACTCGGAGAAAAAAATCTATTTCAATCTTGAACTCTCATAACCTCCTACAGAAAACGCCATATTGAATTCTTGCCATATCTCACTCAGGAAAACTAGATAGTATATTGCAATGACGTTGCTGGCCTGCTGCAGCAGCTTGGTGTCAAACAGTATTATTCTTAAGATTGATGAATTTTTATGGACAGTTCCAAAAGAAGTTTAAAATGTGCACTTCTTCACAATGGCAACTTATAGTTCCTCTAGGCCATTCAACGATCCTCAAATAAAAATATGATGAAATTAAATTTTTTTCTGGAAAAGATTTCATACAGACAGCACCAATGGATCATATGTGTCAGTTTGAAAATGTTGGGTTTCTCTTCAGGCTACGAAATGGCTACACAAAATGTCCTTGCTTCTTGTGTTTGTGAGTAAGAACAAAGCACTGAAAAAGATTGGCCTGTGCACAGTGAACTGATTCTTGGTTCTCTCAATGTACTGGCTTCTCCTTTGGTGGAGCGTTCCAAAATTGTGTTTCCTCCTCTTCATATAAAGCTTGGCATCATAAAACAGTTTGTGAAGATTCATGAGAAAGATGACTGTTTCGAATAGATTTGCATGTAATGTCCAGGCCTAACTATAGAGAAATCAGAAACTAAAACTTTTGATGGACCCCAGATTCAAAATTTAATGAATGACGCAAATTTATGTAATTTTATGAATCCTGCAGAATTGCGTGCCTGGACGGCGTTTATGAATGAAGTAAAATTCTTCTTGGAAAAAATAAAAGCGCTCAACTACAAAGAGCTTGTGAAAACATTACTCCATCAACTGGGTGCAAATATGAGCATTAAGTTACATTTTTGCACAGTCATCTTGCCCGTTTTTCAGAAAATCTAGGTGATATGAGTGACGAGCAGAGGGAACGCTTCAACCATGACATCAGCAACATGAAACTTTGCTATAAAGGTCGTTAAGATGCCACCATGCTTACAGACTATCGTTGGTCCATCAAGCACAATGATGCTGGAGCCCTTCATTCTAGAAAATCATTAAAACATCAATTTATGGATGATGGTGTGTGTGTGTGTTTATCATTTTTTCAACTGTAAGCTTTAATTGTGAATATTTTGGTGTGATTGTATGACGTTACATGAAAATATTGTTTCTTCGATTTGCCTGTTTTTATTGTAGCTATCGGCTTCCTACAGGAGGGGGGTATACCATAGTAGAAAAAAACTAAACCTGATAGAAACAAAGTGACAGCATTTCTGGAATCAGCATCCTCGAATTAGGTAAAAACAGTTGAAACATTTTAGGTACCATGACAAATTTTGTTTTGTTGACCAGTGTAATTGGTGACCCAAATGGTTTGTAAATAAAACAATGCTTGAAAGGCATGAAGCCACAATCCCCATTCGAGCTATATGTAAAATAGAAAATTTTATTCAATTATTTTCATTGTTTTAGTAGAACTATTATCATTACCGTTGGTATTTATTTTCCAATTACATTTCAAATGATGTGTCGTCTGGCCTTTTTTAGATATACTTTTTGTCTATGTTAATGTTTTCCTCCTAAATTCAGTATTGCTAGTTATTTGTGTTTTGTGCTTCCTACATCTTCAAATCCAATGTCTAAGCAATCGTGTATAATGCATCGTTCAGAATAGGCATCGATCCAGCATACAATAATCTTAAAACGCTTGATTTGTAGTAAAACTAAGCCTCTCATCCACTTTACTTAGTTTAATCATTTTGCCCCTCACTCTATTGTAGACATAACAAAGAAATTGAAAGTACTGATGGCGTAGACCTCAGTGAATCCTGCTCTTTTAGTACAAGAGATGCTCAAGCCTGGAGACTTGCTATCAGCGGGAATAACCAAAGTGAAGAAGACAAATTATCATTGGAACCACAGAATCAGCAAAGAATAATTGGTGAGTCTTTTATAACATGGATTTTTCTTTTGCACACCAAATGGTGTTACGTCTCCCACCACTGTTGGTGTCCTGCTCACTAGAGCAGTAGTCCAAATAATTCAAATTATCAATCCCTATCTCAAAAAGCGTGAAACATAAATACAAAAATAGTTATATATTTTTAAGCCTAACCCAGCTAAAGCGTCTTTGCTTAAACACAACATTGTGTTTTGTGACCTCATGAGATTTCCCGAAAGTGACGAAATCCTAAAGTCGAATAAGTATAACTAATAAGATTAGAGGTTCTTCCAATATTTATGGCAGCTTCCTTGACACAGCCATCAACCTTTAGCAAACCAACACAGGCAAGTATTTTCAAAGAACATTTAAAATATCTGTAGAAGAAAAAATTCTTTTAATGAATATCAATAAGAAACAGATTTTCAAAATTATGAAAAAAATATATCCTTTAAAATAAAGCATTTTAATGTAACAGGGATCACATATTCAGGGTGTCTCGGTTCAAATATGATACACTTGGAGGTTAATACCTCTGCCAGTGTTAATGATATTATTCTGTACCTCTTGGGGTTGAGATAAAATAGAATAATGTTTAAAAATCATTCAAGAAAATGGAATTACATACATAAGACAATTTCATATCAGTATATATGTTATCACCCATTATCTTCGTTTCAGCTTCCAACACAATCGGCTAGATCATCATTTTGTGGGTCAATCAAGCAACAAACACTGCATCCCATAATAGTCACCATATTAAAATTAAATGGATTTAAACACGCCATATTTCTATCTTCTTGAATTTTAAAATATATTAAAAAATATACTATACATATACATATACATATATATATATATATGTATATATGTATATGTAGGTTGAGTTAAAGGATAAGGAATAAGATACTCCTACTAATATATATGGACCTAGCATAAATCCCCTATTTCAAGTAAACCCCTTCCATAGTTATAACCCATTAATACATATGATTAAATAAACATCCTCTTTCATTCATTTATCCTATAT
Source organism: Euprymna scolopes (assembly GCF_053919585.1). Classification (NCBI taxonomy): domain Eukaryota; kingdom Metazoa; phylum Mollusca; class Cephalopoda; order Sepiida; family Sepiolidae; genus Euprymna; species Euprymna scolopes. The sequence continues at coordinate 55,401,806 of NC_136504.1, forward strand.
TCTTCTTAAGAGTTTAGATGCACACATGCATTAAACCCACCATGACATACGTAGTGTACACCTACCTTTATTATATAATAAAATATATATTCCTTCTGTATCACAGATATCACTTTAGTTCTCCCACTCTCTCCCCAAGCAGTTCCAATACTTTATCTCTCGCTGCACAATTATTTCGTTCCTAATGTAGCTATCATTAGACTTTGCATCCCTATAATGTTACTTAGCATCTTCTCTCTACTTTTGATGAGAAGCATTAGGCTTCAAAATACCATGGTATAAAGAGTTCTTACTTAACCTGCACCCCTAATTGATGTATCATCCTTATTTAATAAACGAATATATCTATATACATTAGTATATATTTTTATAGTGTCGTTTTATTATTTTATTGATACTCTCTCTCTCTCTCCCTCTCTCTCTCTCTCTCTCTCTCTCTCTTTCTCCCTCTCTCCATATATATATTATTAATGTTACATTTCACTTAATTCCCGTTGCGGTTGATGATGGCCCAAGCGCGTTATGTTCCTTGTTGATGGAGTCAGAAATGGCTTTGCATCTTGGTTTGAATCCTTCGACCAGTGGCAGTCATGACTTCCTGCACTGATGATTCCAAAAGGATGAAACACTAGTGTCTATATGTGTAAAAATAATTATTTATAATTATATATATATACGTATATATATGTCGCAGTATAAATGTGATGCAGAGGTTAATATCTCTGCCAATCTTAATATTATTCTATACTTATTAGGGTCAATAGAAAATCACAATCATCCAAGCCAATGACATTCTCATTAGAATTGGTGGTTCCAGCATGAAGCTCACTGCTCTCAGTCTACTTTAACAGCAAGAGCCGAGGATCTGAAGTTCTAATAGGTTGGTGCGAAACTAATATCGGTTTTTGGTGTTCAACTTCATGTCAAAAAACAACATTATTTTTGCAGAGGAGGTAATGCCTGGAGGATGGTATCATGATGAACGAACACATACTACCCATCCTCCTAAAGATGTTAACGTCCAGGATGATGATCTCATGACAACACATATTAAACGTTCCTCCTGAAAAACGTAGGTAATCCCTGGGAGTATCATATCATGACAACAGAACTGATACTACACTAACTACCCTCTCTGAATTGAGCATTGAAAGATAGTAAATGACTCTGAAATAGTATAGTAAACTGAATATTAAAAGATAGTAATAATTAGGCAAGTCAGTGCACAATGAACGAAGCATAAAAAAATGACTAAGTTCAACATTTGTCCCCCCCCCCAACCATTTACCCCCAAAAGTCCCAAGGGGACATCAAATCCTGGTGAAAATTTTTTTTTTTTTTTTTTTTTTTTTTTTTTATTACATTTTCACCCCAAACAAGGCAAATTGCCACTTTGGTGTAGGGGGCTACTATCAGGGGCAACAACTACTGGGGTACTATGTAGGGATTTGGGCAGCAAGGTGTCGGTTCACGTTACACTTGAACTTCTGCACGTCAGTACTGTTGGGGAAGCAGGGACCTGGAATGGAATTCCAGAGTCTTGCGGTTCTGGGGAAGAAACTATTGGAGTAAAAAGATCTTTTACATCTAGGGACCTCTACAGTGTGGGGGTGGGATCTAGCAGCCTGTCGGGTTTGTCGAGGGTGCTCGCGTCGTGGGGGCACAAGTGATTGCAGTTCATCAGAGCATTCACCACTAAAATACTTGTAGAACAGGCAGAGGGACGCAACGTTTCGTCGATGGGACAGAGGCTGAAGCTTAGATGCCAGTTCAGGGCCTATCAGATTTGCGACTCTCTTTTGAACCTTGTCAAGGAGCGAGAGACTAGTAGCAGATGCACCAGCCCAGATGTGGCAGCAATACTCCATACATGGGCGAATGGTGGCCTTATAGAGGTACAGGATACTTTCGGGTGTTAGTAGTTTTCTAGCACGGTAGAGAGAGCCTACCTTTCTTGCAGCGGCCCTGGCAATGCCTTCAATGTAATTGTTCCAACTCATGTTTCCTGTGAACGTTAGGCCAAGGAGTTTGAAAGATGGACTCTCAGATAAAGAGTCGTTGGCCATTGCTATTGGTGGTAGAGAGGGTTTCTTGTAATTATTGAATGAAACTAGTTTAGTCTTGGCAGCATTGAACGCGACCAACCACTTTTGTCCCCATTCCACTACAGATTGGAGGTCTTCCTCTAGTGTTTCTGCCATTTCTTTAGAAATGTGTTCATTCGTCTTCCTGTCATGTCTGCCATAGAGTGTAGTGTCATCAGCATATATACCCATCTCAGAGGCAATGTTGTCGGGGAGGTCATTTATGAATATCAGGAACAATAGAGGTCCAAGGATAGAACCCTGGGGCACTCCCGCATTTATATCATACTAGACCACCCGTGACCCGTTGGGTCAGTACGTTATATTAGCTATGGAATTCATGTATGAGCGTGACACTTGTGGCATAAAGAAAATAGTTTTTTTTTACATAACAGAAGCATTTCTATGAAAGTATATTAAAATGAAAAAAGAATATAGATAGATTTCTATGAGTCGTTCTGTTTATTATAATTGTTATTTTTTTTTAAATTACAGTTACTGAATTATAAGTGGTTGGTCATACTTATAGGTAAATATGCACTGAACAGGTATCATAATCCTTATTATAGTTAAATTCAAATTTTGATATATCATCTTTTAAATGAAATTGTTAGTTGAAAGTACAGAATAATAAAAAAAACACTCTCCACATGTTAATAATGGCTTTTTAAATAGAAAATGAAAATAAAATGTAACTTTTTTCATTTAATTTAAGCAAACATTCAGTACCCATTGTGTAAAGGAAAACACTATTTAATGTAATAGAAATGTGTGCATTTACCGATTCAGCTTTCCGTTTGGAAATGTAAGCAGACGACTTTAAAAAACATGGGAAGAAGAAAAAGAAATTTGTTTGTAATAACGCCCTCTAGTAAAAAGGTCTGCATTAGTTAAGGGGGATAACTCTATCCAGTTTTACATCGCTCTCTTTTTCTCTCTCTCACACATACACGTAACTATTTCTCGCGTACGTAACGAAAACAGAGGGAGTAGGAGTGTTGAAATCTATTAGAGGGAAAGTGAGAGGTGTTTTCTTTCCATAAATTGTATAGGGTAATATTTCATATTATTAATAGATTCATAGATAAATAGATTTTATAATATATATTATAATTATCTATGAATCTATGTATTATTTGTATATATAAATAACTATTTGATCAAATTAAATGAAATTGTTTGTATTAAAAGCGATATAAAAATTCCGGAATTGGAATAACGGATTGAAGACGTTGCTATTTACGCATGCGCAACCGGATGTTGAAAACCGGAAATCTGATTGCAAACATACAAGATCCATAGACTTTTAGTATTATATAGATTGTTTAGATGTGCGACCGTCGAGGACTACCTGGATTTTTCTCTTATCTAAGAAGGATTTAATTATGTTAAGTATTCTACCAGTGATACCGTATGATCTGATTTTACTGAGGAGACCCTCATGCCATACCCTGTCAAAAGCCTTAGATATATCTAGAGCTACCGCTCTGCCTTCCCCCGCTTTGTCCAGTGATTGGTATATACGTTCAGAGATCACGGTGAGGATGTCTGCTGTGGAACGGGCTTGTCTAAATCCATATTGTTTGTCAGTCAGTAGTTTAGCATCTGTAAGATGATGGACTAGAGCATGGTTAATTATGGTCTCAAATATTTTGGCAAAAAGTGGGAGGAGGCTAATGGGGCGATAATTTGATGGGTCTGTCCTTTCGCCAGAATTCTTGAATACTGGTACAACAGAAGCAGTTTTCCAACAGCCCGGAAAGCAAGCTTCATTAAGACATTTGTTGTAGAGTTTGGAGAGAACTGGAGCTACTTCGGCTGAGCACTTTTTTAATAGCACAGCTGGGATAAGATCGGGTCCACATGCTTTTGCGGTGTCAAGGTTTTTTATGATAGCATGCACCTGAGCAGGGGTGGTTTTCAGATCGTCTAGTGTGGCGTCTGTCCGCATAGGAAAGTCAGGTAGGGGGTGGTTGGAAGGGTCCAGTGTGGAGTTTGAGGCAAACCGACTGGCAAGCATGTTAGCCTTGTCGGTTGCTGAGGAGACAACCTCGTGATTGTTGGTTAGTGGAAAATGAACAAACGGTGCAGTTTTAGGTCTTAACATATGTAAATTTGAGTTCTGCATCATGCAAAAAAAAGAAATGACTAATCCATCATTTGACCCCCCCCCCACCATTTAGCCTCAAAAGTTCCCAAGGCCTTAACATATTTAAATTTGAGTTCAGCACCATGCAAAACTGCTAAATAGACATACACAAATATGGTAAAATAGTCCCTAAAAATGGAGTGGTTTATTAGCCCTAAAAGAGCCCCTGGGGCACACCCAAGAGTTATCGCGAAGTATAGACAAACAAAATCATATAGAAATCAGTTAGTTACAACTTTTCAGAAAGTTTTGTAAAAATCCAACACATCAATTTTTTTTTTTTAAATAAGCACAAAAATGTAAATTTTAGCCATTTTAATCTGAAAGGCACCTTAAGGGGTGGGGTGGGGCAACTAAAGTTTCTCAGAAAATCCGTTCTGTTACTTTTTTACTCAAATCATATTTAATGTTTGTGCAAAAGTTAAAAAAAAAAATTGCAAGGCATAGTTATTGAAAAAAGTGTGAACAGATAAGGGTGAATTTACAGGTCCACCCTCCTTTTGTCGGGGGACCAAAGATAAAGGAGGCATAATAAACTACACTTCTTAATGTTATACATGTATAAAAGAAATTGATCCTCTGAGGTAGTACCTCCTGGTTATTAAAAAAATGTGTGTGTGTGTGTGTGTGTGCAGTCAGCACCAACCCTAAACAGGGTTTAACCAGCTTTCTCTGAAGGAGGAAGTTTCATGGGAGTATGAAATTCACAAGCGGTCCCCAGTCGCATGTATACCCCCATTAGGGGAGATGACGTTAGGTTTTTGCAACTTTTCGCAGGGAGGTGTCGACGTCCTCCTACATACAACATCTGGACTTCCCAAATTGGTCACCCATTTTAGTAATGACCAGGCTCAACGTTGCTTAACTTCGATGATCTGACGGGAACCGGTGTGTCAACGTGATTATACCGTATATACCTTTACATTTCGTGTAATACTAACGTGTGTCCCTATTTGCTTACATACTCACCAGGATAGAGTTAGACACAAGATGGTTTTTGATATGGAGCAAATCTAACTTCCCAAAATGGGGCATTGTAAATTAGGAGAAAAATGAAAATTGTTTCGATCTAAAAGGATTTCTCCATCACAATGTGAGGACAGAAAAGATAGACTGCAATATAAGAACAGATACTACATTTTGTTCCTATCCAAGAGGCCAAAGAAATTGTCACATCTTGCCCATGCAGGTAAACTGCGACACACATTTGTGACGTTCTGGTTTATTATAACCCATGATCTCTTGCTCTACTCTATCGTTAGTTACATAGAAGATAGATGCTCGACTGAGCTTCAATCTTTGGTTCTTCTTTGTAAGACATTCACAGCAAGAACTTTTCTTATCACCATATAAAATAATCTTTTTTTCTTCTAACATCAAATGGAATTTCCATGAATCGAGTTTCTTTACAACAACTTCCCATTTGTGAAACATGTTGCTACAAGATTGCTTCTCTGAGAGTTACAACATTGTCATTTTTAAATTTAATATTAATAAACACTTATCATTAATCATTCTTATAAGTCCTTAATCCTTGTCCTTGAGTGGTTCTTAGTCTTAATAAAAGAAAAAAATATAAAGAAACTAGCAGGTGGGATGGCAGCTTTGCTGGAATATAAAAATCGCTTAAATATAATATTTTAATTTGTCAAGATTTCATATCTATATTATTAGAATTGTGATTTCAAAAGTCAAAAAATAAAGTTTTCAGGTGCCATCAGCTAGAATCGAAACTGAAACTGTAGCATTCAAAGCTAGTGATGTTACCACTGTACCAACGTGACACACATAGGAACTGATTAAAAATTAAAAATAAACTAAGATTAATGTACAAAATGTATAACAATTTTTTTCAATTTTGACCCATTTTTGACCTCTTAAAAACAATTTTAATCGGGTAAAGACACATAACAGAACGGCCCATAAAAAAATCCAATCATTTGAAGCCCCTAGCGCTGCTCTGTGACTTTTAGTTTCGGAGGAGATAGAGTTTGAAAATATGAAAACAGACAGACAAGCAGACAGACAGACATGTAGCGGTTTATATATTAGATAATAAATAAAATTCACACTGTATTTCGATGGGGATAATTGTCTTAATAAGAAAATAGGGCACTCACTCAATGTTTCAGAATTTAAAGAAAAAAACATCTTTGAGGGAAAGTGGTTTATTGGAGAAGTGTCATCATTTTTTTTACTGATACCAAATCTCCATTTGAGAGAATAGATTTCTCTGCAATGCTGTTTATTTCTATTTATTTTCTTTTTTTACCATTTTGTTTTGTTTTGTTTTTTGTCTTTTTCCTTCTAGGTGGCGCTGCAGTCTTAGAAGAAGAATCTGAGCAAGCTGCAGCGATGAACGTTTACTTAGAAATGCTTTTCCAAAAGAGAGAAAAAGAATCCAAGCACAAAAATTCTTTCCACAAAGACAAGAACACAAAGAAAGTAAAAAAACACAAACCTTTTTTTTAATCTTTTTTTTTGTTTTTTTTTCTTTGCGAAAAATTTAGTGTAGCTTTTGGAAGTGAGAAATAATTCAATTTAGAAAAAAAAAATTTTTCAAAAGAAAATTATTTCATTGCTTTTGTGCAAAATATCTGTTATCCTTTAAGAAGTAAAATCAGATTCATTTAATTTTTGGATGAACAATTAGAAAGTGAGATTTTTTTTTTTTTTTTTTTTTTTTTTTTTTTTTTAAGTTCAAAATTTTTTTTAAGTTGATTCCCCACCGCTGATTTTGGCAGTATTAATATTTGCTTATTTAACTGTGAAAAAAAAAAAAAAAAAAATTAGGCTTGGTCTTTTAAAATTTTTCATTTCAAATACTGAGACTACTTAAGGGAATCACCACTTATCAAGGCCCAGAGGCCACTCGAAGATAAGGATTAAAGTGTGTACAGTGATCAAAAGGACAATATCATAGTTATGGTGATTGCAATGATTCTAGCAAAAAGTAGGATAGTCAATTATGTTATAGAAAAACCAAGTATGGCCAACAACACCCATTATCACTACACTTTTGATGACCTTGTGCCTAATTTGTTACATATTTTTTTATCTCATGGCAAATAATAATTCAAAGTGTAGTATCTGTTATGATATTACACTTTTTCTTTTCTGTCCTTGGTCTGTGAAGGAGAGATTCTTTTTTTTTTCTAAAGGAATCACTGCTTATCTAGACCCAAGGGTCACTCGAGGATAAGGGTTGATGAGTATAAGAGGGTCGTTGAGACAACAGCGTAATGATCAGTAGTGGTGGAAATTGGGTAGAATTTGACTATTTAAGAGGATGGCTCAGCAAGAACTTGTTTACATTGGACTTGAAAACGATCGTATTGTATTAAGATGGAAAGAAGCCCCCTAGTACAGAGTTTCACAGGTGGGCATTTCTAGGAAAGAAACTTTGTTCATGGAATTTGCATTTGATATAAGACACACAGTGTAGGGGAAATTGTCGACATTGATCGTAGCTAGACGAGTGTTTGTTGTGAATGCTTTGCAGGGAACGGACTACAGGTTGTAGCTAAATCGAGCACTTGCCATGAAAATAACAATCCTTTTATATTGAGGCAATTTTATGTTTACAATTCTAATGTTTGTCCTAATCCAGAGTGTCCCTTTTTAGGAGCTGAATTTTCCCCACATTAAAAACCAATCTTGTGTTAACTTCTGCCCTCATTGGGAGGCAAATAAATTAGGTAAAACATTTTAGGTACAAACTGGGACGTGTACTCTCAGGGACATCCTTTAAAAATGTGCAAGAGTATAGGCTCAAAACTCCTTCAGCTAATGAAAAAAAAAAATGATGCACTGTAATGAAGACGAAGCAAAAATAATGTTTGCGCATATGAAGCTCCAATTTATTTGTCTCCGATGAGAGCAGAGTTGAATACAAAGTTAGTTTTTAATCTAGGGAAAATTCAGCTCCCCAATAAAGGAGCACTTTGGATTGGTATAAAGAGATACACTGCCTAAACTTTACTTACTTAGACATAGAAACTCCAGTCAAAGTAAACCATCATTTTCTGTTTGAAATGAGAGTCATAGAATTCCTCTAGTTTCCTTCTGTTGCAATCAAATCTCTCTTGATTGTTTCCAGTTCATTTTTGGCTTTCCTCTCCTTTTTCCATCACGTAATTAGCAATTCTATTTCAGTTATGTAAATGAATTGCAATAGCAGTAGTTACATCATCATATCATTCTCACTTATGATATAAATGCGGATGTACCCCAGGAGTCGATCCTTGGGCCTTTATTATTCCTAATATTCATAAATGACCTCCCTGATAAAATTGTCTCTGAGATGAGTATATTTGCTGATGACACCGCGCTCTATAACAGGCACAAGGGGAAAACGAATGAACACATATCTAAGGCAATGTCGGAAACCCTAGAGAAAGACTTCCAGTCTGTAGTGGAATGGGAACAAAAATGGATGGTAACATTCAATGTTGCCAAGACAGAGCTTCTTTCCTTTAATAATTACAAGGAACCTTCTCAACCACTGATAGCCATGGCTAATGATACATTACCTGAAAGTACTTTGTTCTAACTCCTCGGCTTAACATTCACAGGGAAAATAAGTTCAAACATACATTGAGAGCATTGCCAAGGCTGCTGCAAAGAAGGTGGGCTCTCTCTACCGTGCTAGAAAATTACTTATGCCTGAAAATATCTTGTACCTCTACAAAGCTACCATTCTCCCATGTATCGAGTATTGTTGTTACATTTGGGCTGGTGCATCTGCTAATAGTCTCTCACTCCAGGACAGGGTTCAAAAGAGAGTCGCCAACCTGATAGGTCCCAAACTGTCAACTAAGCTTCAACCTCTGTCCCATCGACAAAATGTTACATCCCTCTGCCGTTTTACAAGTATTTTAATGGTAGATGCTCTGACGAACTACAAGCCCTTGTACCTCCTCTATGTAAATACCTCCGACAAACCCGGCAAGCAGCAAAATCCCACCCGTACACAGTAGAGATCCCTAGATGTAAGAAAGCCTTCTACTCTAATAGTTTCTTCTCCAGAACTGCTAGACTTTGGAATTTCGTTCTTGTTTCCTGCTTCCCCAACTGTACTGACATGTGTAATGTGAATAGACATCTTGCTGCTCAACTTCCTACATAGTATCCCTCCAATTTATGTCCCAGACAGTAGCCTCCTACATCAAAGTGACACTGTGCCTTGTTTGGAGTGGAAATGCAATAAAATAAAACAAAATCGTATCAATGCTCTTTTAGCAGTTGACATCATTATTACATGCTTATCGACACCACAGCACAATTTTTACTACATAAAATGACTTGTAGTATCAGAATAAGTTGTACATTTAGCTCTTGCCCACATTTGAAATCATGGTTTTAAGAATGTTTTGGTTAATGTGGCCTGGCTGTCCCATTGAAGACTTACTTGCTTTTTAGGAGTATTCGGGTCTGCTATGAATATCACATAAAAATAAATTTGTATGAAATGTGTAAGATAATAAGGCCTTCAATTTCTCATGGTTTGCTTAATACTTTAAACTGGCCGCCACTTTTTTCGTCCTTGTTGAATTCAGTTATCACGTCAAAGTCTTCATTAACACACCCTTCGCAGGAATGCTCCACAGCACTGGTATTCATGTTGTTTTTTTGTTTCAAAGAAAATGGTTAGGAATTTATTTTTTTTATTATTTTTTTACAAATTGGGAAAAAATATTAGGAAAAGTTGAACAAAGTTTTTTTTTTTATAAACAAAAAAAATGGACAGAAAAAGCATGGAAACTTGAAAATTGTTTTTTTTTTTTTTTAAATAGTAAAACTTGAATTTTTTTTTTAATTGGAAAGAAAAGTAGAGAAAGTTTAAAACGCAAAACCTGCAAAAAACAAAAACAATGATTTACTGCTTGATAAAATGGTTACAGAAAAAAAAAATGTTTTTTCAAATTAGATGAAAAAAAACATTGAACTTGATAAAGTCAAAGAAATAAAAGTTTGGAAATTTGTTGGGGTGACACAAAAATGGTAAAAAGAAATTTGGTTACTGCAAGAGTGAACTAGTTCATTGTGTTCCTGTTGTATTTGTGTTGCATTAATATTCTAAAGTTACATTTAAATAACAATTGTGCAAAATTTATTTTTGCCTTCTCGATTTGAAGTTAATTTTTTAAATTGATGTGAACACTAGGATACTTCAATTAAAAGTCAAATATGAACAAGCAAAATTATAGAGGAATCCAAGGCAAATCAAATGAAATATAGGTTGTTTAAACAGTTACATTCAATTTAGCTTAAATTTGCGGTTTTTGAAAAAATGACAAGTGAACTTTTTTGTTGGTGGCACTGTATATATAATCTAAAGTTGTACTCCTGTCTGTTGGTTTGTTTGTTCACAATTTGATTAATATCACAAATGATTGATTCACAAATGGATTTTAATACTGCTGCATGATTTCTATATATATCATTTATTCAAATGTAATCAACATTCAGAAGATGATCTCATTTCCATATTATATTACAGAAAACCTGTTTTAATAATTAGCACCAAATTTTTTTTATCGAAATTAGTAAGAGAATTGTTTTAAATATTCTATTTAGAATATCATATGAAGTTGATTTATTTAATTTATTTTTAATTTAATTTACATTTAATTTAATTTATTTTTAATTATTATTATAACCAACATCATCTGCATTTCTTATGAATTATTTTCCTTTACGCTATGAGATTTTATTTCCCTGTTTGAATTTCATAGATGAAGATGACTATCGTTTATGCTTCCAAAAATCCCAAATCGTAACAACTTAGGATACTTGTTGTATCTTAAATAGTATGTGACTAAACCCTCTGCACGGCAAGATGTTTTTTACTTGGCAACACCGGGTATCTACAGCTAGTGTTTATATATTTGTATGTACAGGTTTTACTCCTGAACGAATTAACTGATCATTATGAATTCTGAAACAGCTGCTAGGCGTAGGGGTATAAGTGTAGTTTATATTTAGTTTAATTTAGTTTTATGCAAAATGATAAAAAAAAAAAAAAAAAAAATCTGTTTAGGATTAACACTTGATTTCTATAAGAGATACGTAGATATTTGCTTACCTTCGGGACAAGATCAAAGTGTAGTATCTGTTCTTCAGATGCTGCACTTCTATTTCTTGTTCTCTTTCGGTGGAGGAGAAATCCTTCACGATTGAGACAATTTTTATTTTTGTACCTTTTCTCCACGTTAAAAAACGACCCTGGTGTCTAACTCTGTCCCGTGGGGAGGCATAGTAAATAGGTACCTCTAAAACAATTTTCCTCTCACCTATTGTTTACTTAATTGGGTTATAGTTTATCTTTATTGTGATCTTCTCAGAATTTTGCTGGATTACAAGAATTCATCTGGTCTTGCTAAGTTTTTTTTTGTTTGAGCTAACATCGCTAAGAGAAGGTGTACCATTTCTTGGATGAACCAGTACATAGCCATGAAAAAGGATATTTTATCTGGGCTTAAAATGCTGTGTTATTTTAAATATTTAGTTAGGATTTATATGTAGGAAGAATTATCCTCATGTCAGAGAAACCCTTGTACAGAGAAACCAAAAGTACTAAGTGGAATCAAGCAGTCCTATGAATAACATTGGTTTCAGAGACTAAATGAAGACATCCATACCAGGTTTAACCGCATACTACGAACACGTTCCTCTCATACCACTTTAGTGGCTCCTGTATTCTTTATGATAAATGCATATTATTTTTTATACACTTTACACTACTTGTGGTTTCTTTCATTTGTAATCCCTAGAACGGGTCTACAACATATATATATATATATATATATATATATATATATATATATATATATATATATATTATATTATTATTATTATTTACTATAATAATTATTAAATACCAGTCGAGAGACTCAAACCCCGGCAACGGAAGTTATCTCTGGCTTCATTAGCAAGGACCCGAACCATTCGGTTACCGTCAACCATGAGAGATACAATTGAAATTAAACATTTATTCTTATTAAATGTTTTTAACGTCAGTCAGAGTGATCTAATCATTATATGACGATCTGTGCATATGAGCTAAGTTAACCAACTTTATCACAACTGAAAGTGCTCAACGAAAAGAAACAAGTTTCTTAAAGGGGCTGACATTATTATTTACTATACTAATTATTAAATACCTACAGACACTAGTGTTTCATCCTTTTGGGAATCATCAGTGCAGGGTGTCACGATTAACGCCAGTCGAGAGACTTTGAACCCCGGCAACAGAAGTCATGTCTGGCTTCATTAGCAAGGACCCGAACCATTCAGCTACCGTCAATCGCGAGAGATACAGTTGAAATTAAGCATATATATAGCCTGACATTGCCCGAGTGTTTGGTGGTGTGTGTTGAGCAAAAAAAAAAAAGTGGTAGTAGGTAGGCAGGTAGGCTCGAACCCATAACATGGAGGAAAAGAATGTGGGAAAAAAAAAAAACGTGACGTCTTTGCTGTTGTGCCCATCGCCAAACCAGAAATGACATAGTTTTAAATCAAGGCCAGTCAATCGAAAAGAGGGGATGACTTTCGAAAATATTGGCGAAAAAAAAGTGACCCCCTCCCTGTAGAAAAATGCCCAGCTGAGGGTGAAGGAATTACTGTCTTTAACCAATTTTTTGATAAATGTTGTTTGAAGGGTTGAGCTTCAAAACAATACCAATCTTGTGAAAATCTGTGGTCTCTGCCAAAAGTTTTAGGCAGACATATAAACATACATACATACATAGATTTAAACAGACAGGTGAGATTTATATTATAGATTACTAGGGGTGGAAGCGCCCGGCTTTGCTCGGTCGTAAAATACGCTTAAATATGATATTTTAATTTGTCCAGATTTCGTATATATTATTATAGAATCGTGATTTCAAAAGTAAAAAGAAGTATTTGGGTGCTAGAATCGAAACCGAAACCAAAACTGTAGTATTCATAACTGGTGATGTTATCACTGTACCAACTTGACACGCATATAAACTGATTAAAAATTAAAAATAAACTAAGATGAATGTACGAATTGTATAAAGATCTTTTTCAATATGACAACACAGACATATAGCCATTTATATATTACACTTCACCAGGAACAGACAGACATTTTTATTTTTATTTCAAAAAGGTTGCAGTTTTACTAGCAATATTCAACAACAATTGTTTCAGCCCATTACTAGAATTTAAATGTCTATAATAGTTCCCAACATGTGTTATTTATTATCTTTTATACCAGCTGAGCAACTCTTCAGTGCAAAAAGAAAAGGTGCATACAAACTGAAACATACATAAGTTACTGTGACGGGCATGCGCGGAAGTGCTCAAGAATTGTATGTCAGTGTCTTACTCTGGTCCACCTATGGCGAAAATGAGATTGTCCAAGGGCTAGAAAAAAATGATGCCAGAGTTGTTCAGTGAGTAACTGCTACGGTTGCTCTGATAGTGTGTTGGGTCATATCGATGGAATTTTGTCGGGTCATGTTGGCAGAGTTGTTCGGGATCGTGGCAGAATTGTTTGTATCATGTGGGGTCATGTCGATGAAGTTGTTCGAGATCATGTTGGATCATGTCACTCGAAGTATTTGATATCATGTCGGGTTATATCAAATATATTGTTCATATTGAGTCATGTAAATGAATGCTTTCAGTTTACCTCTGTTGTTTGGTTGACTTGTTGCTGTCATACTGATGCGTGCAATAACAAATATTTCTTTTAGTTGAGTCTGTCTCTCTTCTCTCATAAAGCTACAGTCACATTAATCTATATATATATATATATAGAGAGAGAATAAATGACAAAAAGTTATATTCCAAAATTCGTGATGTTGGCCATCTTATAATTTATTCCTTTAATTCAGTTGACTTATACAATTCTTGACAGTATCTGTTTCGTAGCGCAAAATCAATCACTTAATTATTATATCAATCAGTGAATCTATTATGCCCTTAACTCATCAGAAGAAATAGCAACAATCAATCCGTCAAAAGGAAATGAAGTGTGATTTGACATGATTAAAATCCGAAAATTGGAAGAGAAGCTGCATATATATATATATATATATATATATATATATATATATATATGTGTGTATGCATGTGTATGTTTTACATTGTCACTCTGTTGGCATGAGTCCAAAGATAATTTTCATTTATTCCCTTCAACTTTCAACTTTTTTTTTACTGTGTTTTCACCTGAACAAGCCACAGCACCACTTGGCTGTAAGGGGCCACTATTTGGGACAACATTTGCAGGGGTACTATGTAGGAAGTTGAATAGCAAGATGTCTGTTCACATTACACTTGAACTTTTGCATGTCAGTACTATCAGAGAAGCAGGGACCCGGATGGAATTCCAAAGTTTAGCAGTTTTAGGGAAGAAGCTATTTGAGTAGAAAGTTTTCCGGCATCTTGGCATGTCTACAGTGTAGGCGTGGAATTTTGCTGCTTGTCAAGTTTGATGTCGAGGAGATACAAGAGCTTGGAGCTCGTTGGAGTGCTCTCTATTAAAATACATGTAAAACAGATACACAAATTCAATATTTTGTCTATGGGATAGAGGGTGAAGTTTAATTGCCAGTGCGGGACCTATTATGTAACTTCTATATATTAAAATCCTCATCAAATCTAAAAAAAAGTTTTATAGGATATTGCTAAAGCAACAATCTGCAAGAAAAATAAATAAAAAAAACTTTACAGCAAAATGACAGCACTGAAACTTGTCAAGGAAATAATTATAAAAGTGTTTATAGGTGATAAGTTTTAAAATACCTAATGTAAGTGGGTTCATTTGAGTACATTGTCTCCAAATTTTGTTAACAAAACAAACAAAAACATAAATCAACTTCAAAACATGTTGCTATCCCACTCTATTCTATCATGGAAAATGCTCGACTGATCTCCAATCCCTGATTCTTCCTTGTGAGACATTCGTACCAATAACTCATTTTGCTACCACAATGAAAAAAACTTATTTCTTCTTCTGTATGCCTAGTGTAAAATAGAATTTCCATGAACGAAGTTTCTTTGCAAGGACTTCCCATCTGTTGAACAAGTTGTCATAAGACTGCTTACCTGCAGATTACAACATGGTCGTTTTCAGACCTAATGTCAACAGATTCTTGTCATAAACCTTTTCCATAAGTAATTGAACTTAGTTCATTCCATAAATCATCCTCAATCTTCTCATGATCTTCATTTTTCAACAGAGAATCATTCCAACCCGTTACTCCTTATCCTCGAGTGACCTTTAGGCCTTGATAATGGTGCCCCATTAGTATCAAGAAAATGTACTGTTAAATAATTACAATCATTTTATTTATGTACTAGTTTAATTCGATTTCGAATATGAACATGAAAAATTGGCAAGAGCTAGCAGCTGAAGTTGCTGGTTCATTAGCCTTCACAAAGGAAAGGCAGAAATAGGGGCAAAAATAAAGGCCAGGTCTGAACAAAAACATTACCAAAGGCAAAACCCTGGTAACTACCCATGCACTATTTGAGGGGGAAACTTTCACAACACCGTAAGATAAAGCACAGAGACCCTGACTAGTCATCTTCAGCTATGAAGGACTGCGTGATGACGAAGAGTCTAATTCAATTTAATAATCAATGTTATCTAACATTATATGCTCCAATACATTTTTTTTTTACAATGGAGTCACCACTTATCCAGGCTTAAAGGCCATTCAAGCATAAGGATTAATGAGTGTACCGTGGTCACCGAGTCAGCAGTGTTGTGATCGTTAGTGGTGGAAATTGGATAGAATTTAATTATTTAAAGGGATGGCTAAATCGGAATATATTTAGATTGAACCTGAAGATGACAACATTGTCATCAGTTGGGAAGTTGGCCAGCAGAACAGATTTCTAGAAAAGTTGGCCAGCAGAACAGATTTCTAGAAAAGTTGGCCAGCAGAACAGATTTCTAGAAAAGCTTTGTTTGTGGTTAGATTTAGGCATAAATAGAGGATGGGAGGAAATTGTTGACAGTCGTTGTAGCTAGGTCAATAAGGTCGAGAAGTCACGTTGCAAGCAGTCAAGTCAATTCGTATGCACTAAAGCCAGAACTTCATTGATCGCAGGCCAAGTTTTCCTTGGTCTTCCACCACACACTTTTGTGGCTAGGGTATCCGTGCATGTTTTGGAGTTGATGCAGGAGGTGCCATATTGTACAATAAGCAAACCACCTGAAATGCTGAGTGCGTAAGACATCCCAAATCCCGGCAATAAAAATTTTCTGAGAGAGCACTGATGAAATGATTCTTTTCTCTTGTCTATCTCTCACACATTCACCTGATCATGATTATTCTAATTAAGCCGTTGCAAATGTCGCGCTACATTTGCAATGGCAAATGTAGCGCTACCATACAAGATAGTGGAGCAAACACAAGCTGAAAAGACCTTGCTCCAAGTCCTGAAAGACGTGTGTCTAGACACACAAATCCAACTGAATACATAAGCACTGCACTTTATAGAAATTGAGTTTCAAAACGTCTGTTGCTTTCTTTTTATATCTTTATAAACAATTTATTCTACCTTGACAGTTCAAAATAGACTTTGTAGCATAATGGAGAGGGGGGGTTCCCATTATTCTTCTCTTCAACCTCTTTCCCACAGAAGAGACGTTGCAAGCCTGCTTTATTGTTATTTTTTGTTATATTTTATTATTTTTTTTATTTTATATTATATTTTCTGGCAAGTGTTCATCTGAGCTCCAATCTATGGTCCCCTCTGGCCTGACTTTCATGAAAAACACTCATCTAGCTGAAACCACTATCAACAATTTTCCCCACTCTTTATCTGTGCATAAACCTAAACATAGATTCCATGAATAAAGTTTCTTTCATAGAGCTGCCCACTTGTAGAACTCTGTTCCATTTTCCTGCTTTCCAACTGACTACAATATGGTTGTCTTCAAGTCCAGCGTGAACAAATTCTTGATGAGCTGTCCCCATAAGTAATCCAATTTACCAAATTTTACACGACTAACGATTACTGCAACATGTTCCCTTTAACCACTGTTAACCACTGTACACTCATTAACCATTATCCTCGAGTGGCCTCTGGGCTTTAATAAGTGGTTACTCCTTTGTAAAAAAAAAACAAAAAAGTATGATTATAGATTTTCAGGTAAAGCTCACAGTTACCATGGAAAATTCCACGGTCCGATGATCATTTTGGAACCATGTTTACATTGATTTTTGCGTACAAACTATTGTGGTGTTGATATTATTGATGCTAATATCAATAGCTTCTTAGGAAACAATTACACAAGTAGATTAAACAAAACAGTTGCGAGTGCAATGGACTTGCGAACAATGAACTAAAAATTTATTAGTGCATAAAATATAAATTCCATTAAAACGAATTCAGTCAGCACAAAAATGAACGTGATACAACAGGAGTTAAGTATAGTTCTGTAAAAGATTTAAGGAAAATTAAATAAGTAATTCATACAAATCAATTATATCAATTTTTTTTGTATTATTTCGACTATTATTCTCGTCTTAGTTTTTTTTTTAAATAATAACGTTATTATTTAAAAAGCCATTCTTAACGTGGGGAGGGGAGGGTGTTTTGTACCTATTCTGTACTTTAACCTTACAATTGAATAAAAAAAAAAAAAAATTTTAATTAAACGTGGAAATTGATTTAAAAAAATAGCGCGGATCACATTAGCACCTTTTTTTTTTTTTTTTTTTTTTTTACAACGTTTCGGCCAATGTAACCTCCGGGCATCTTCAGGTGCATTCACACTGGATGTTATTGGTCAATAGTGAAAAAATATTTGGTTCATTTGCTTTCCCAACGAACACAGCCGTTAGAGATTTAAAATGCAAATAGCATCAAGTCTTTTTTGTTATTAATAAATTCGGGTCCATTCCGCTTTTTTGTATATGAAGAATGTATATTTTTGAGATGAGGGTTTATAATTATTTTTTGTATTATTTGGACTATTATTCTCATCTTGTTTTTTTTTTTTTTTTAATTTTTTTTATTTTTTAAGATGAGAATAATTGTCCAAATAATACAAAATTATAAATCCTCATCTCAAAAATATACATTCGTTATATTAATTTTATCTATCAAGCATAAGAATTTATAGAGGACTAGCAGGGAGACCCGACGTTACCCGGGATTAAATGATGATCAATGAATGTTTCACATTCCCATATATTTATTGTTATCGAAATTGGTAAAATGGCCCCTTTTTCAATCAGATCGATTGATTGCCTGCTCTAGTTGGGGACACATGGCTTCCCATAGTGACTTAGTTCACAATACATTGTAGTCTACATTGCACTCTAGAGAACCTACTATTGATTTTATAAAATTAATTTTTCATATATAATGGCTTGAATTTAAGTTTAAAATGAAAAAGTCACATATAATGGTTTATTTGTGCTTTCAACAGAAACATTCATTTCGAATATGCCTTTGTCATATCAAAGAACCTACTGTTGATATTATGTGTCTGGCCTTTAGGCTTGTGTGGAAATAAAACCTTTTCAAATGCACTTGCGATGTTAGGCTGTGTAAGGTGTTAACTTTGGTCAAAATCGTCTGTTTCTTCTTTCATCGGTTTATTTTGATTATTGATACTTATCAAAGACGTTCTTATACAAAACCTATACAAGAACATTGCCAGGCACATAAAGCACCTTTGTGTAAAATTTTTATAAAAATTGGCCCAGCTGTTTTAGAGTCCATAGGGAACGAATTCGCAGACAAGATTCCTTTTACATAATAGTAGAGATAGAGATTTCAAAGTACAGTTTCATCATCTTCCTGACAATCTCATTATCCCTTATCCTCAAATGGTGTTGGTAGGTGATAACACGTTAGTATGAAAAACTCCAAAACTTTATTATGTTAATTCATTATTATCCAAGCTTTCGACTTAGAGAAGTCATTATCAATGTATATGGGATATTTTGCTGGCAGACCTATATGATTTGAAGGTCTAAATATTTTTTGTTTTGTTTTAAATATAGACTAGCGAGGGGTACCCGGCGTTGCCCGGGTGTTTGGAGGTGTGTGTGGTTTTGGGTAAATCAAAACTCCGGGGGGGGGGGTGTTTAAAATGTTTTGGTAGGTAAGTATGAGGATCGAACCCAAAGCCTTGAGGCAAAGTTGTAAATTAAAGTGTAAAAATAAAGAGTGTGACGGTTTTAACCATTGGGCCACCGCAAGATGCTAACGGAAAGACGTTTGAATTTATTTAATTACTTGGATTTGGCAGGTGCACGTTTTAATGACTTAATGAGGTCAACTTTTAACTGCGGGGTAGCATTTAATTTAGTGCAGGAATGCTTCACCCCCCCCAAGACGTTGGAGGTAGGGGGAAACATTATAGGAAAAAGCCTAACCTACACGCGTTGAGCGAAAACTGTTGAATATTTATCTTCCTGAAGTCGAGCAAATTAAATAGACAGGCGAGCTCCGTTGTTAAATCTGAGATATTACGATTTATATGCGATATAAAAAGTTTTAAGAAGTTGTGAACCGACCGACCGCTTCTCTGAAAAAAGCCTTTCTTGAACATACACAAAAAGCGAACATACATTTTTGCTTTTATATATATATATAGATGACAATTACCATTAGAATAAAAGAATAGCATGTAATTAAGTAATAACATCAAATTATTTTAAGCATGTTATCCCCATGGATTAAATAAAGGATTCCATTTGAAATTCGGTGTATATTCCTGAGTTCAACAAGTTATAACTGTACAAGATCGACGGTATGATTTTGCAAATTCATAACTCGAAATATTTGAAACCTTGATTTAAAACAATAAACATTCAAATTACCAAATCTCCATTACTAACGATTACTACGACATGTTCCCTTTGACCATTTTGCACTCATTAACCCTTACCATCGAGGGGCCCCCAGGCCTTGATAAGTGGTGAATCCTTTGTAAAAAAAATTTAAAAAAAGTAAATTTAGATATGAAAGAAATGTTTTCTAATTTATTAATATAGATAGATAAACATTAACATTTGGGTCATTCCGAAATCGAATTATCTTTTCAATATGACTGTAAAGAAAGGAAAAGAAAGAATAAATCAATTTGTCTTTTCATTTGTAATTTAGAAATAGATTGCAACTTATCGGAAATAAAGTAATAACATCAATTTGTCTATATATTAATACACTAATTCGCTTCGACCGTTATCATTCTGAACATCCCTTAAAATAAAAATGGAATATTCCAAATCCTACCAAACGTTATTATACTGAATTCCCTTAGTATGAAAAGTATGAAAATGGAATATTCTAAAAATTGTTTCGAATGGATAAGTTATTGCCAGCCAATGTCTAGTCAGTGCAGATCACAATACTAAGTTATTTATCGCCAGCCAGTGTCTAGTGGGTGCAGATCACAATAGTAATAAGTTGGTTATCGCCAGCCAGTCTCTAGTGGGTGCAAATCACAATACTAATAAGTGTCTAACTTCTGTTTTTTATAATAATATATTTCAAGCAGTTATCTATATTTATCTACAAAAATATTTATTTTTTAATTCACAGTCTGATTGAAACTAATATTACAATGATTATTCTATTGAAGGACATTCTATTGTTTGCTTTTGTGATGATGTTTTCAACTATCGTGGGGTTTCCACAGGTTCTGCTAGTTTATATTATTATTTAGATTATTTGGACTGAGTATTATTTTCTCAACATTTCGTCCAATGTAGCACCCGACCTTCTTCAAGTGTGTCTTGTTCAACTCGGAAATCTTTCTTTCAAATGCAAGGACACTGTGGCATAACAGATAAAGTACTAAGTAAAATTTAGTTCTTAGTGACTCTCTTCTGGGGGATGAAGGTTCAATCCTCAGCAGGCGATAGTGAGAATATAATTGCGAATAATTTAAGGTTTATACATATTCATGGCTGATGGAACAAGAGCAATCTACTCCCATGGATTAAATAAAGGGTTCCATTCAAAATTCCATGCAAGATACACCTGAATAATATCAGCGGTTACACATCGACTGAAACATTATGGAAAATAACACTCAAGATGACTGATGGAATGAGAGCATGCTACCCCCATAGATGAAATAAAGAATTCCATTTGAAATTCGGTGTATATTCCCGAGTTCAACAAGCTACACCTGAAGATGGTCGACGGTCATATCGGCCAACGGTTATATCGCCAGAAACGTTGTGAGAATAACACTGGAGATGAGAACAGTAATCCTAATAATTAAAAATAATACAAATTCAATCCTCATCTCAAGTTATATTATTTTTATTCTTTTTTGTATTCACTTTTATTTATTTATATTTTCACTCATCTATTTTTTGCTATGTTAAAAAACATACAAAATTAGCAAAGTTGTCACTAAATACAATTAGACGTTAAGGAATTTTATCCAGTTCAAGCAGACTATATATTTAATAGATCAATATATAGGAAATCGATGTAACAATAAGGGAGACATAAATAGACAAAATAATAGAAAATCGATATTATTCGATATAGATATGCAGTGATAGTGAAAAATATAGACATCAACAATGATGTTACTATGATGGTTGTTAGGTTTGTGACTTAATATGTATATATTTATTTTATATTCCCCCTCCTGTCATAAATGTATCTCACCCACTGCTTGATTGGCATTAATGTGAGACTTGCTGTTTGTTTGTAAATAAACAAGCAGATCGAACATTGTAAAAGCGATGGGCGAGTGTTTATTTAAATGGACATTTGAGGAGATCGTTTGCAAGCACTGAACCCATGAACCAGAGGTTACAACTGCCGACTATCAACTCGATGGTTGTAGGTTCAATTCTTGGCTAGGGAAAGGTGCTGGTCTAGCAACACTAATGAGCTATGATACAGCGAAACAGTACTATATGTGAATGACTATATATATATATATATATATATATATATATATATATATATTTGTTTACTTTGCATTGTTTCGCCTTTTCAAAGTCGCTGATGAATTTACGCTGATACCATTCCACCTCTTATGGTTGATTCAGCGCAATGAAACCACTGATACACCTTTGAAATACGTATATATATATATAGTTCTGAAATAATTATTATGTGTATGTATGTATACATATATATATATGTATATATGTATATTGGTATGTATAATAAAAAAGAGATAGGCTTATATATATAATAAAAAAAGAAATAGGTTTATATATACATAATAAAAAAGAAATAGACTTATATATATATATATATATATAAAAATTTAAAGGAGATTAGAACAATAGTCTAAAGAGCAGAGTTTATTTTAATGTAATAGTGAAATTACTAGTTTAATTAAAATACAGGGAAAGAAAGTGCTTGTTGTAATTTAGATATATAATAAGCTCGATAGGTAAATATCCTAGAGCTAATTTAATATTTAGTAATGTGATTGATAATTTAAAATTCAAATTAGAATTAAATTAAAAATCCGTTTCATAAGAAGGAACAACAACAAAATCAATAATTTGAAATTATTGATTTTGTTGTTGTTCCTTCTTATGAAACGGATTTTTAATTTAATTCTAATTTGAATTTTAAATTATCAATCACATTACTAAATATTATATATATATGTATATATATATACACATATATACATATATATATATACACATATATATACACATATATATATACATATACACACACATATATATACATATACACACACATATATATATATACACACACATATATATATATACACACACACATATATATATACACACATATATATACACACACATATATATATATACATATATATATATATATACATATATATACATATATATATATATATATATATATATATATATATATATATATATATATATATATATATATATACACTGCCTGTATCCATTCCATATTGTCGGGGGTATTTACCTTTGGTTTGTTTTGTTGAAATATTCTTCATAAAATTTCTGTTCATTTATCAATTATAGTTTAAGTGCTGAATAATTATACACCAATATCTTTGATTACAATGAGTGTTTTAAAAAAACAAATTTATTTAACTATGTACAAAACGAAAAGACAGGAATTTAAATGATTAAAATTAAATAGTACACCCACGTTAGTTGCATTCTTTATTTTTGATACTTAATAAGTTAACATAACGTTTTATGAACAAGTTACTTTTTAATAGTTGACGGATTTAAAATCAACTTCATTGCCTGCCAATTTTTTTTCTCTGTCAATTAAGTAAATATTTCATTTTATGAATGAGTTAAATACGAATTAAGCAGAAAATAAAATTTCTTTTAGTTTAGGAAATGGATATTATGTTCTTAAATTTTTTAGATATGGATTGATAATTTCTATTTAGATGATTTGGACTACTGTTCTCATTTCAAGTGGTATTTTCACAATGTTTGAGCCATACTTAGAATACAATTGCGAATTGTGCAGGACTTTTACCTGGTCATGTCTGATTGAACGAGAGCATGCAACCTCTGTGGATTAAATAAGGGTTCCATTTGAAATTCTGTGCAGGTTCCGGAGTTTGGCAAAAAAGATTCCCGCATTCATCAAGACACACCTAAAGTAGGTTGGATGTTACACCGGCGAAAACGTTGTGAAAATGACCCTCAAAATGAGGACAGTAATCCGAAGAATCCAATTAATATGAAGTAAATAAAATGGATTTCGTATTATTATTCATCGGACTACTGTTCTCATCTTGAGTGTGATTTTCATAACGTTTCGGTCGATGTAACCTACGACCTTCTTCAGGTGTATCTTGTTGAACTCGGTAATGTTTCTGTTGAACTCGGGAATCCAGACGGAATTTCGAGTGAAACCCTTTATTTACTTCACGGGGTAGCATGCTCTTGTTCCATCAGCCATGACTGGATAGAGGTCCTAAGTAATTTGCAATTGTATTTTTCGGTCGCACACACTGAGGATTGAACCTTCAACTTTCAGGAGAATATCACAGTTACATTTGCGAATTACTTAGGACCTCTATCCAGTCATGGCTGACGGAACAAGAGCACACTACCCCCGTGAAGTAAATAAAGGGTTCCGCTCTAAATTCCGTCCAAATTCCTGAGTTCAACAAAAACATTCCTGAGTTCGATAAGATACACCTGAAGAAGGTCGGAGGTTACATCGACCAAAACGTTGTGAAAATCACACTCAAAATGAGAACAGTAGTCCGATGAATAATAATACGTATAACCAATCCTCATCTCAAAAAATTCAGGAACGTAAAATGGATTTTGCATTCATTTCCCATTTACAATTACAGATATGGGTGATTTGGAATTTGATACTGTTGAACAGACTCCACTGACTATTTTTAAAACAGTTGTTTAACTGTATGTTTAAATTACAAATATACTTGGCCTTCGGGTCAAGATCAAAGTGGAGTATCTGTCAAGATCAAAGTGGAGTATCTGTTCTTCAGATCTACACTTCAATTTCTTGTTCTCTGTCAGTGGAGCAGAAATCCTTCACGACTGAGACAATTTTTATTTTTGTTTCTTTTCTCCACATTAAAAAACGACCCTGGTGTCTAACTCTGTCCCGTGGGGAGGCATTGTAAATAGGTACAAAAGGGTACTTGTACAGTTTAATCAAGACATTAAAAAATGAAAATATAAAAACAAAAAAAAGGTTATATTGTACGTATGCGTTTTGAACTGAAGATCTCCGAAAAAAAAAAAAATTTCACTTAATTTGATCAAGTAGATTTTTTTTTTTTTTTTTTTTACAGCGGAAAAACACGTTTTTATGACAGCATATTGAAGGCAGACATTGAAATTTTTGTTTGGATTTTAGAAAAGCCACAGGGCGATAACTCCAGTTAAAGCGCCGACACTCCCTCCCCATCTTTAATACTAGCTTTTCTTCCTAAAAATCGAACCTTTTGCTCAATATCATAACTGTTTTTTTTTTTTTCGCTGTAAAACAAAAACTACTTGATTAAATTAAGTGAAATTTTTTTTTCGGAGAACTTCATTCCATAACGGATATGTACAATTTAACCTTTTTTTTTTTTTTTGATGTTTTCATTTTTTAATGTCTTGATAAAACTGTACAAGTACCTACAAAAGAAAAGGATTAAAATTAATTAATCTCTTTGTAGTACGTTAGACAGTTCTTTATTTTCACTAATAAGTTACATTGGATTTTATGAATGTGTTATATCTTAAGAATAGAGAGATGTAGACTCTACTGTCCGTCTTTTAACAAACAAATATCTGTTTTTAATTAAAGAAATTATTTTTTTCTGTTCACTTATTCACAATAAAGTACCTATTTATCGATATATTTTTACTTTGTTACAGCATAAAGTAATTTTGATTAAAGCATGAAATTGAAGTAATATTTATCACCCATAAAAGGGTAGAAGAAAATCTATATATATAAGAGCGAAAATGTGTATATGTATGTTCGCTTTTTGTGTATGTCCAAGAAAGGCTTTTTTCCGAGAAGCAGTCGGTCGGCTCACAACTTCTTAAAACTTAAGAAGGTAGTGTGTCATAACATATTAGAGATGTCATTGAAAATAATAAAAATATTAATAAGAATAATAGGAAGAATGATAACAGTAGCAATTGTAATGATAAAAGTAATCACAAAATAAGAAGAGATAGCTTCCTAATGTTGAGTCGCATATTAGTGAAATGTATTTCAGAATTACTTATCAGTAAAAGATTTTAGTAACCATTTGCATATTGGTAAAAAATGTAGTCATTGCATTGGCTAATAACACAGCTGAATAGCCAATGAAAATTATAGTGTATATCTGGAAATTAAAGGAAGTATCAGATTGGAGAGAATATGTAATCAATGAAATCGATTAGAATTTTTTTTTAATATTATATTCAACTTTTAAAATATGTGCAACATAATCATACTAGCTGGCTTTGTTAGGTTGCTATGATTTTGCAAATTCATAACTTGAAATATTTAAAACTTAAAAATGGATGGCTCTCATCTAGGGGAGGCTCCATGTTTTAACAAGCTTCTGGGCTTGACGTTTACTCCTGATCTGAAATGGAACATGTACATCAAGTCTGTTACCAAGGTCGCTGGAAAAATGGTGGGATCCTTCTACCGCTCCAGAAGATATCTCACTACTGATGCAATTCTCTATCTATATAAAAGCCAAGTACATCCAAGGATGGAATACTGCTGACACATCTGGGCAGGAGATGCTAAAAACAGCCTATCCTGCCTTGACAGAGTACAAAATAGACTTTGTGGCTTAGTGGGGGGGGCCTTTTCTCTTCCCTGCAACCTCTCTCCCACAGAAGAGATGTTGCGAGCCTGTCTTTGTTTTATTGCTATTTCCATGGCAGGTGCTCGTCTGAACTCCAATCTCTGGTCCCCCCCCCTCGCCAGTCTTTCACGATAAACACCCATCTAGCTGAAACCACTGTCAAAAATTTTCCCCACTCTTTATCTGTGTCTAAATCAAAATGTAGATTTCATGAACAAAGCTTCTTTCTTAGAACTGCATGCTTGTGGAACTCTCTACCGCTTGCCTGTTTCCTCCTGACTTCAACATGGATGTCTTCAAGTCCAACATAAACAAATTCCTGATAAACCGCCCTCCCCCTAAGTAATGACACTTTATCAAATCTCCAATACTAATGAATACTGCAACACTATCCCATTGATTACTGTACACAAAATAACCCTTATCCCCAATTTGCTCCTGGGCCTTGATAAGTGGTGATCTTCATGTAAAAAACAAAAACAAAAAAAAACTTTAATTTAAAATAATAAAAATTTAATTTGCCAAATTTCCACTACTAACGATTACTACAACATTTTCCCATTGACTACTGTACACTCATTAACCCTTATCCCCGAGTGACCTCCAGGCCTTGCTAAGTGATGACTCGTTTGTAAAAAAAAAAAAATTCAAATATGAAAGAAATGTTTTCTCATTTATTAATATAGATAGATAAACATTAATATTTTGATCATTGTGAAATGGATTTATCTTTTCAATGTGACTGTAAAGAAAGGAAAAGAAAGAATAACTTTGTCTTTTCATTTGTAATTTAGAAATAGATTGCAACTCATTGGAAATAAAGTAGGCCCATCTAAAGAAAAAGACATTTAAACAATAATACAAAATATTTGTTTCAGAAATAAAACAAGATTGGAAAACAGAAGTATTTGTCATATTAAAATCTTTGAATTAAAAAAACAACAAAAACTAATAGTTAATAAGATTTCTTTTTTTCAAAACCAATATGAAAATGAGTTAACCTTGCTACTGATATCATATATACATTAACAGTATATAAAGAAGGTAGTGCATCTATCTCTCTCTTTCTATCTCTCTCTCTATATATATATATACATATCAAATAGAACACGTATATAAAATACGTTTAGAAGCTATTCAATGCAAAAATAATAAACAATTTAAAAATAATGTTTATCGATATATTTCGGCAAAGAAACTCACCCTTGTCAAGATATATATATATATATATATATTTTCTTTTTACACCTACAGATAGTATTTTTAGGCAGGACACGCCCGTTTAGTTGTTGTTTGACTTTTTTTTTTATAATCTAAGAATATACATGGTGTATGTTAAAGCAATAATTGGTTGATTTCCTATTAACTAAGAAACCAACTAATTATTCTTTTTGCACACACCATGTGCATTCCTGGACTATATAAAAAAATAACATCAAACAACAGCTAAACAGACGTGCCCCATCTAAAAGTACCATCATGAGGCGTAAGAAGAAATAAAAAATATATATCTCGACAAGGTCGAGATTCTCTGCCAAAATATATTGATAAATATTTTTTTAAATTGTTTATTATTTTTTGCGTTGGATGGCTTCAAAACGTATTTTATATACGTGTTCTATTTGATTTGATATTTACCAATGTTTTCATACAGGAAATCAGCCAATTATATATATATATATATGGTGACCCCCCAAAAAACAAAAGCTAAATGGAGGCCATCTAAATCATATGCAGTAGAACGGAGAAAAAAACCCTAGTGTTTTCATATGATGTTTGGGATATAATAGACTAGTTATGACCAAAGTTTCATTTCATTCGGACAAAACACTAACAAATGTTTTTTTGTTCACCCTGTATATATATAAGGTGTGTGTGTGTTAGAAACTCAAGATATAACGCTATTAAAACTTATGTCTAGAATCCTTATTCCAATTTCGACCAAAATCCATTGTATGATTTTTATTCTAGAAAATGTTTAAAAATTAAGGGGTCTTATAACAAATTGCAATCCAGAGAATTTTAATTAGTGCCAAATGATTATGGATCAAATTAAGCTGACATCTAACATATTTGTATTTTTAGATGAGAGCTTCTGTGTATTTTATGCTCCCCCCCCAAAAAAAATTTTTTAGACTCCTCCAAAGAAATTGAAATTTAGGGGAATAAATAATTATTGATTAATGTCTAATACCTAATGTTAAGATTTCCCCCAAATTTGAGGTATCTGAATTTTTATGAATGGCTTCCAACCTCTCTTTACTCTTTTGCATAAAATTAAATTCAACTAAATATAGCATACATTTTGATCTCTTACATACAGCAGCTGTGTTCTGAAATTTTGTTTGGTTAATTGATTTAGATCATTCTGTACATACACATATATAAAAATATACACATACCTAACTTATATATATTATCTGTAATCGTGAGACCCTGCACTGCTGATTCCCGAAAGGATGAAAGACAAATGCCTGTAGGTATTTAATAATTATTAGAGTAAATAATTATGCCAGCCTCTTTATGAAACTCATTTCTTATGGTTGAACACTTTAAAGTTGAAATAAAGTCGGTTGCTTTAACTCACATGTGCAGATCATGATATTATAATCAGTAGATAACTCTGACAGATGTTAAGACATTTAAAAATAAATGTTTAAATTTCAACGATATTTCTCATGGTGGCCGTTTGACTGTATGGATTTGCTAAAGATGGCTTCATTGCCGGGTTCGAATCTCCTGACAGGCGGTAATCATGACACGCTGCACTGATGATTCCCGAATGGATGAAACACTAGTGTCTGTAGGTATTTAATAATTATTATAGTAAATAATTATATATATATATTAATTTTCTACTTTCCATTTTAACTCCCATTCACTTTCACCTCATCAATTCCATGAACTCCACCTGAAGATGATTTGCAGTCGTATCGAAAGTGCTCATGATAACTATGGAACTTTCAGTAATATTTTCGATTTTGATATAAAAAGATTATACGGAAAATTGAAAAAAAATAAAAAACAAGAATCATAAAGCAAAGTATCTCCGTTGTATTTATAAATGTCTGTTTATATATATATATATATATATATATATATATATATATATATATATATATATTACACAAAATCTTCAATCAATATAACCTTTAACTGTCCTATCGTTGTCGAAAAACTTAGAGGTGATAATTAAAGCACACATAATCATAAAATATTAAATGGGGGCCTTGAGGAAAAAATAACGAAATTAGTAAGAAAAGTGGTCAATATAATTACAACAACCAAAATAATATAAAAGGTAAAAATCTAATTATTAAAAATAGTATTGACCCAAACTCAAATAGCAACCACCCTAATAGAAATAGAAATGGTAACAATGAACAGAAAAGTTCAGCTGGAGAACTTGAGCGCTCTGTCCACTACAAAATAAATGCCTAACTAAAAGCATTGTTTACCAGACAATAATATTTGCCAAAGGAAACCTGAATAACAACAAATGTTACGTGGGTATGATTTCCCTGGATTTTAAAACCAAATATTATGACCACAAAAGCACATTCCATAACTAAAAATGCTAAAAAAAAATAAAAACTAGCAAACCACTATTAGAAGGTCAAAGAAAGTAGACGCTCGTGGATAGTCGAGTGGAAAATATTATGACAAGCCAGGAATTTAGCTGACCTGTGTAGACTATGTTTGAATGAGAAATTTGCTATCCTAAATTGTAAGGAACCCCAAAATTTATTAAACTTCAGAAGTGGAATAGCAAACGTTTGTATAGACAAAATAATTTTTATATTAGGATAGCAACACATAAAAAAGTAAATATATGTATATATAATCACAATTATGATGATTATAAATATAATAATTAATTAATTAAAACTAAGCTAATGCGAACGAAAATATTAGCAGACATATCTAAGCACATCTAGGTTAAAAGAAGGTCACCTTTTTAATACACAAAGAATAATGACCTGCTCCCTTCAAAAATAATCAGAGGTGAATTATAACTCAAATGGACCTTTGTCTGATGAACGCGGACCATTGGCTGTTGAAAATGGGAGCAGGAATAACAAAGAATCTGATTGACTAGCTATTAAACTATATTATTGTACTATAAGCTATGTGTACATATAAAATGATTAACTATTAAACTATATTATTATACTATAAACTATATGTGCATATAAAAACAAGTGGTAACATTAATTCCATGCAATAGGCTGACGAATCCTACAAAGATAAAATGTTGAAAATTCTGTGTAGCCATGTATATTTTCACTACCAGTTGCCCTGTATTGAATGAGGATTAATGAATGTTCCACATTTCTAATACTTTTGTTGTCGTAGAAATTTGTGAAATCGCCCATTTTTCAGTCAAATCAATTAATTGCTTGCTCTAGTGCACCAAGACGAAAATTCACATGCAATAACTTAGTCCACAATACATTGTAGTCTACATTATACAGTAGAACCTACTTTATAAAATTTTGATATATAATGGCTTGAATTAAAGTTCGAAATGCAAAAGTCAAGTATCATGATTCAATTGTGCTCTAAAAAGAAATATTTATATTAAACGCACCCCTGTCTTATCAAAGAACGTAATATTGACTTTATAAGCTGCGCCCTTCTCCTTATGTGGTGATAAAACTTCTCAAAAGCATTTGTGATGTTAGGCTTTGGTCAAATTAGACTGTTCATTCTTTAATCAGATTTTTTTTGATTGTC
Source organism: Euprymna scolopes (assembly GCF_053919585.1). Taxonomy (NCBI): domain Eukaryota; kingdom Metazoa; phylum Mollusca; class Cephalopoda; order Sepiida; family Sepiolidae; genus Euprymna; species Euprymna scolopes. Next base: position 55,433,040 of record NC_136504.1, read on the forward strand.
AATTTTTGATACTTATCGGAGACATCCCAATACAAAACCTACCTAAAAACACTTCCAGACACATACAGTACATTTGTGTGTATAATTAAATAACTCGAGTATTATTTCTTCTGCCCTTCACATCAACAATTTCTTGGTTAAGTTTGACACTGTTGTCCAAACTTCCAACTTCCAAACTTCTGTATACGTAACGCACCTTCTCTCAACTGCAAACGCACTTCTGCTGATTGAACGCACTTCTTCAAAATCCAACTTCAAAGTGAATGTCCTCTCTGAAAAATCAACCCTCTTTTATCTCCAACCAGAAGCATCTCATCCGCATATCAGGTGGTAACATTGCAGGCATATAAAGAGATAAAGCAGCCATTTTTGTTTCTTTCTTCTTCATTCATTTCGTTCTACGACCGACCCGTTGAATTATGCACACGTGCTAGTTAGGTAAGTCAAGTGTTTCCCTATGATGTGAAATTTCAAAAAATCGTCTCTGCCGTTTCAGAGACCAGAGGGAATTCATACACATGCAAAGTGCATTTTATATATACGTAGAGATAATTATATATATATATATATATATATATTGAATAAAATGTTAAATGCTTTTATGTCTGCATTCATTTCGTTCATATTGATATAAAGCAACAATTTCCAAGATGTTTCACATTCTTTTTTTTTTCTACTCTTTGTCAACAGTCTGAGAAAGAGAATCGTTCACACAGTAGCATGCTGAGCTGTGGCGTGGGCAGCAAGGTGTCTCCTGGGGCCGTTACCCGGGTGCCACAGGAACTGCTGAAGGATATTGCCGCTGGCGCCATAGAAAAGTTGCAGGCAATGCTGGAAGAGCAGCCACTAGATAAATGGCTTGCCGAGAGGGCAGAATGTCAGCAGGAGAAAGAAGCTGAAAAAGTGGCTGAAATTCATGATCGAGAAGTGACCCTTGACATCTGGGATTTTGCTGGACAGGCTGTTTACTATACAACACATCAGGTAACCACACATCTGCTATGTTTTATTCGAATTCATAGAAACTGAATAAACCTTGGGTCTTTAAAATCTATATAATAAAGTGAAGTTGGTCTATTTATCAACTTTTGGAATTGATAACTTCCGTCGTACAAAATCAATATTTCTTATTATAAATTTTCGTAATGTCTGTGTGTGTGCGTGTGACACGGTTTATCTCAGCCTATGGGCAATCCACCCAGGCAAGTAAGGTACCGAAATGAAGCTTATAACCCATCGGATGTTTTAGTGATATTTATATCCATGTTTGGTGTATGGAAATGCAAAAAAAAAAAAATAATAAAATGCAAAAAAATAACGATTTACTAAACAATGTTTTATTTACTGAATATTTTTCCGGTACAAGAACCCAAGTTTACCCAGCTGGGCAAACTTGGGTTCTTGTTATTCTAAATTGTCATTACCTTTCATTGACGTCCATGTTAAGAACAATACCATTTAATTTGATTTAATTCCTTTCAGAAAATACTCTACTTGACTAGGATTAAGTTTTAGATGGCTGCCAGCTTTATTATCAGTAGCAAATTTTTCATTTAAATGGCCAACTTCTTTGTTCAGCTACTACTAATAAAAACTACTAGTAATAATTTATTATTACAAAATAATACTTAAATCATATAATATTCTTATTTAATATAAAAATAGGTGCAAAACGATGGAAAAAAATAAGAAAACTATGGGAGCATTTATAATTAATAGCAATACCAAATGACATTACACACTTTATGTAAGCAACATCAAACAAAAGTTTACACTATTATATAATGTTGTGTTCATTACGATTTAACAATAAATCTTATTTAGAGTTTACTATTACATATAAGTAAATAGGGGAGAACTCGAATGCCTGCAGTCACGAGTTCTCTTACTGCATTTCTTTTACAATTTTTATATTTAGTTTGTTGTTTTGATTAATATTGTTGTCGAGGAGTCTGAGGAAATAACACTCTCTCAGTCACAGGTTCTCTTACTACTTTTTTTTTTTTTTTTTACTTTTGTTTACCCTAAACAAGGCATAAATCCATATTACCGCTGAAGAGTAAGAAGATATTAGAATAAATAACCATATTTGTATGGAAGGGACAGATCTGAGTGGGGATTTGGACAGCAAATTTGTTTGTTCAGATTACATTTAAATTTCTGTGTGCTGCTGAATAATCAAAGAAAAAAGTGAACAGAAATGAAATTCCAAACGAAAGCAATATCAAGAAAGAAGCCTTCAGAAAATCTTCCAGTATCTAGAAATCTCTACAGCGAAGAAGTGAGATTTTAGTGCAAGTCTGGTGGGTCAGAAGTATTTATGCTGAGGGTATGCAAATGTGGTAGGTTTATCGGAGCATACTACAAAGGGATGCAACTCTGTGTCAATTCAGCAGGATCTAGAGCTTAGCACCGGGTTAAAATATTTCATAGGATACATAAATTTAGCTTCACCACTTGTGAAAAGATGAGTAATTTAACTCATCTTTATCAACTAGAGGAAACATAAATGTTGACGTTTTTCATGTGTTTTAAATTTACCTCTTCCCCCATTATAATCTACTAATCTTGGGTTCCAATTGCTTTCCTTCGCCAGTGGCCTTATCATTAAGCTATGTAATCGAATCTTTTATTTATTTTTTTTTTTTTCAGGTGTTTCTTTCCTCCAGAGCAATATATGTGATCGTGTTCAATATGTGTGATGATTTTTCTGCCATGACAACTATAAAACCTGTCAGTGATAATATACAGGCAAGTTTAATTACAAAAAAATTACCCATAAGATTATTACATAACACTTTATGTTTCAGAATAAAGTTTGCCTCTCAGGGCTCAGCTGTTACATAATGAGGGCCGTTGTTTGAATGAAAAGTTTAAATGATGCCTACAGGTGTGAGATGATCAAAGATGGAAGGCAACAAACTCAAATAACTCCATGTTATTATAACCATTCCTTTCATTATGTTACATGTTGTTTGAATGGAAAAGTTTGAGTAACATCTAAGGGTCAGAGGTGACTTTAATCAGAAGTCGCAAAGCCATGGGACTTCCAGGCCAATATTTTTTATCTCTTGATTGACGAGATTTCAAGTGTGAAAGACCTGTCTAGAGCACTGTCTCTAGTAGGTTATGAGCAGTGTGACTGGGTGTAGCAAGACAATCTATCTTTTTTTAATTTTTTTTTACAAAGGGGTCACCACATATCAAGGCCTGGAGGCCACTCAAGGATAAGGGATAATATGCGTATTGTAGTCATAATAACAGTTGTGTAATAATCGTTTGTAGAAGTAATTTGGTATAATTAGATCATTTATGAGGACGGCTCATCTGTTTATCACTCCCTCTCTCTCTGACATTTACATAGCCATAATTTCCAAATCTGATAATATTTTAGTCAATTCTTTAATTGTAAATGAATATTATCTCATACCTATGATTGTAACACAAATAATTCTGAGATTTTGAGATGAGGATTGATTATATGGGAGGCCGGCGTTGCCTGGGATTGAATGATGATCAACGAATGTTTCACACTCCCATATTCCGATTGTCATCGAAATCGGTGAAATCATCCATTTTTCAATCAAATCGATTGATTGCCTGCTCTAGTTGGGGACACATCGCAGTGCACCAGGAGGAAGCTTCACATGCCTCCCCACAGTGACTTAGTGCACAATACATTGTAGTCTACATTGCACTGTAGAGAACCTTCTGTTGATTTTATAAAATTATTTTTTTACATGTAATGGCTTGAATTAAAGTTTAAAATACAAAAGTCAAGTATCATGGTTCAATTGTGCTCTAAACAGAAACATTCCTTTTGAATGTGCCCCTGTCATATCAAAGAACTTACTGTTGATATCATACACTCATGAGCAAAAAAAATGGACCAAGAGTAAAAGAAGGGAGAAATCGATTTTTCAATATTTTTCCATGAATTTTTGTTCATTTTAACTGAAAATTTCTATTTTGCAGATCATTATTATTATAACATATAATAATAAGTGAAAAATTAATCCTAAAAATAGTAAGACCGCATCTTGGCGAGAATATAAAAAACTGAATTGCAGGATTAAGGCAGTCCAAAATGACTTATAAGCAGATTTTTGATATTTTAAGAAAAGAAAATGTAAAAACATCTCTTGCTGCAGTAAAGCGAATTGGTCAAAGGTTCGAAGTCGAACGCTCGGTAAAAAGGAAATCTGGATCTGGTTGCCCTAGAGCATCCACTTTGAAGGACGACCACAGGTTTAAATTAACTGTTTTGAAGGATCAAAAGAAAACTTATGTTGACCATAGCAAAGAATTCAAAACAGGGGCTTGAAATTCTCTTTCTACAATATCTAGACAAATGAAAAAAATATGCATAAATGTCGTATTTTAATAAAGGCAGATTTTTTTATTTATTAGAAACAGAAATACCGTAGTTATTAAATGTAATGTTAAATTCCTTTTAATAAAAATGAAGTAAAAAAAAAAATAATACAGAAACCGAGACATGTGCATACAAGTATTATGTTTTTCTAAAGTTCACTTCTTGTAAGTGAAAAAAAAAAATACTCTAGCTGAGATCGAAACCAAAACCTAAAGACAGTCAAGTGCGATAACCATTAGACCAGCTTGCCACTATCTTTAAAAGGTGTTTTCAGACCTACTTATTCTTAGCATAATTAATCTGTCATGTGAACGATTCATGCATGCGCATTTGTGAAACAGTTGATAAACTGATAAAAATCTGATGACCCCCCCCCCCACGGACCAATTTTTCAATTTTGACCTCTGAGCTGCCCCTTTTTCCAGATGAAAACCGATTAAAAAGTTCTCCACATCTAAATACCCTGTATACCAAATTTCAGGTCTGTATATAAAAAATTTGTTAAGTATATAGGTTGAGAAGTGGCACACACACACATTCTCACTTTTATAGATTTATTTTTCAATTTTTATATTTTGCTTTTGCTGCGACTAAGGCATCCTACTAAATACTAGGCGTTCACCACTACTTCATGCACTTAACCGTGAGATCTTTTTAAGATTCTAACTGTCCATTGTAATTATCTTGCACTTGGTTCACAGGGTATAGTCGCCAGATAGTTGTTGAAATTCTTTTTCACGAGTCAGTTGCTCTTGTAACTACTGGAATGATGAAGATCTTAAGATTTTGGTTTCTTTTCGTGTCACACATAAGACATTGGTATTATGTAAGGCCAGTTGTATATCTGATTTCGTCCACCATTATTGTTGCAGGATGCAGAAATATTGACTGAAGAATTGTCCAGTTTGGGTTATATTGATTATTGGATGAAGTCTATCCATGTCCATGCTGCTGAGAATACAAAAAATTCAATCACTAATACGACGCTTTCGCCACCGATATTTATTGTTGGCACCCATCGCAACAGCCTGAATGATGACGTGGAAATCCAGAAAGAAATGGTGAGTACACTATTTTTATTTAAAGAACTCATCGTTCACTCTTTTATGATTAGTAGTTTAGCAGTGGTGGCTAGTCTCTCAAGTACCTTATTAAAGTATTGTATAATCACGTTGACACACTCGGTCCTATTAGAAAGTTAAGCAATGTTTAGCCTGTTCCAGTACTAAATGAGTGACCATTTGGGAATACCAGGTGCTGTATGTGCTCTCCATTTATCTCGGCATAATTTCCATTCATCCTGGACTTCTCCTTGCCACTGAAATCAAGCAGTACCAATTCAGAAGAGATGCGGTTGATGATTATTTAAAGAATACACTTTTCACTGTTTTATGGTAGATAGTAGTGTTGGGACGATTCATCGAAGTTGGGGAATCAGAAAAATTGGAACTTTTGGGGAATATCGGATCGGTATCTGAATTGGAAAAATTTGTGCCCATTTTCTGTTGTCGAAAACGATTCTTTAAATTGTCTATTTTCAATGGATTTTGTTTAAAACCAAATCTTCCACTGCTGCTAATAATGATAGAATAATATGCAGGCTCCTTCAGTCTTTGACAGACTATGGATACCCACGTAGGGGTGTCTGCGCATGAAATTTTTGTGGCAGGAAGTGCACAATCTCCAACCACACCTCTCCTGAGTCGACATTGTTAAATACCAGTGGAAAGTGAAACGTATGTACAGGACGACTGGAAACAAATGCCAAGATAAACAGAGAGTGCCTAGAATTCCCAAATGGTCACCCATCTGCTACTAGCCAGGCTCAACATTGCTTAACTTCAGTGGTCTGACGAGAATCGGTGTGTCAACGCGATTATGCCGTGTATGCTAGAATAATAAATACAATATAGATATAAGTAATCACATTCTCGTATTTATTGATCGTAAACTACCAGTGAAACTAATACTTATAGATCATCCACCATAAGTGTATTTTTACGTTTGAGAAAATATCTGTATATTTTACATGTGTTTCTACAGTAATCAGGGGGGAAAAAAACAGCTCCATAGTTAAATATTTAAAGATTTATAAGAATCGTAATCAGTAATTTAGTACGGAATCAGTAATTGTATCAGAATCAGGAAAAATATTGGAATCGTCCCATCACTAGTAGATAGTATAGTTGTGATGGCCATTAAGCATCTAATTAAAAGTATGGGATAATCACATCGAAACACTGGTTTTCGTTAGTTAAACATCGTTGAGCCTGGTCAGTGTTAAATGGGTGTCCATTTGGGAATACCAGGTGCTGTTTGTGCTCTTTGGATTCAAGCAATGCTGATTCAGGAGAATTGTGGTTGGAGATTTCGCAACTCTTGCTTTATGATTATACATGCAGCTATTCTTATAGGAGTATCTATTGTCTCTCAAGACTGAACAGAGGCCATGAAAGTACCTCATCTGATTTTAGTACACACCCTTTGAATTGTTATAACTTGTTCAATTTTTTTTTTTTTTTTACTTGCAAAGAAGACTGAGATTTTTCTGAACCATCACTAGCGGAAAAAAATAAATGTTTGGATTAATTTTATTTCAAATGTTCCCTTAAGTGTGAAAGTTTAAAGGGAAAAGTTAATAACACTGAAAAATATTTAATTAGTTTTGATCCTGGAGAGACAGTAGGAAATATATACCATAATATACAATTATGATATATACCATAATATCGTAATTGCAATTGGTCGACTGGCATTGAAGAATCAGCAGCAGCAGTCATGCCAATGGGTATAAATAGTAAAAGGCGACCTTACCACCTGACCATCATCTACAACTTATTTGGTTGTCATAACGTGTGTCAGTCCAGAGTTTGTGCTTTGTTGTATGTGTCTGTTTTGATATGAATATAACGGTTTTTTGAAAGGCATTCATTAATGATTTATCCCATCTGATTTTCAAAGGACGAAAACACACAAATTAGTTTATCGATTAATTCTTATCTTCATCCACTTACATGATTTATTTCTCATTTGTTCAAGAAATATAGTATATGTGTGCACATGTCTGCTTATGTCAGATTGTTTTTGTTGCATAAATGTTTTTTTTTTTTTGTTTTGTATGACTGAGGTCCTTTGCGTGCTTGTGTTTAAGATCTTTTTCTTTACTTACATCTGAGGCCTATTTTTGTGCCTATGTCTGTTTTTTTTTTTTGTGTGTATGTATGTCTGAGGTCAACACACACACACACAAAGCAATCAGATATACACATACAAAAGAAAAAGACACACAAAAAACATCACACACAAAAATAGACATTATACATACACACAAAAAAATAAAGAAATCATGCAAAGAAAATATATCAGACATACACACTGATTAATTTTATTTTATGCATTGTGTGTATGTCTGATGTCTATTTGTGTGTTTTTTTTTTTTACACAGTGGTCAGCACTTATCAAGGCCCGGAAGCCACTCAGGGATAAGGGTTATTGCAAGTACATTACGTTAGTGTGGAGATTTGATGAAGTGTTTACTTAAGGGGGCGGTTCATTAGGAATTTGTTAACGTTGGACTTGAACACATCCAAGTTGTAGTCCAGTGGGAAGCAGGCAGACGGAACAGAGTTCCACAGGTGCGCAGTTCTAAGAAAGAAGCTTTGTTCATGGAATCCACGTTTTGATTTAGGCACAGATATAGAGTGGGGGAAATTTTTCACAGTGGATTCGGCTAGACAGGTGTTTTTCGTGAAAGATTGGCGAGGAGGTACCAGAGATTGGAGTTCAGACGAGCACCTGCCATGGAAGTAATGATAAAATAAGGATAGGCTCGCAACGTCTCTTCTGTGGGAGAGAGGTTGCAAGGTAGAGAAAAGGGCATCCCCCACTAAGCCACAAAGTCTATTTTGTACTCTGTGTGTATATGTCTGATTTCTTATTTTTGCATGTGTATGTCTTTTTTGTGTGTGTATGTCTTTTTTGTGTGTGTATGTCTAAGTTCTATTTTTGTTTGTGTATGTCTGATGTCCATTTTTTTTGTATGTGTATGTCTGATGTCCATTTTTTGTGTGTGCATGCATAATAATTTTTCTTTTTTCGTGTCTATCTGTGGTTTTTTTTTTTGTCAGATGTTTTTTTTTTTTTTTTTAGATTAATTTGAAAGAAATGTCAGGGTTAGGGTTAAATAAGATCATCAGCTGGCTTACTATGCACTCAATGACCTATATAATTATATATAATACGGGTCACTAATGAGTTGATTTCCTCGGAGTCAATCATTGATTGATTTATGTAACCTTACTTTTTATGTACTATTCATTTATTTATAACTTGTTTTTTTTTTTTTATAAATATATTAATAGTGCCCTTTGCTGTTTTATGACTGTGTAAATGACCGAATTTTGTTTACCTTCTTGATTGCAAACACATTGTATTATTCCTATATTCATTTTTTTTTTTTTGCTTTCAAATCAATGAAATTTGGAAAGTATTGCAGCCACATAATCAAAGTTGATTGAAATTCAGGTTCCTTTGTTGAAACAAGTTTGTTGACTTTATTATGATCATACAATCGGTACCTTGAAATATGATTCTATTACCTGTTGTCGATTTCTGTAATTAATCACCTTCGTTTGTTACATAAAAATATTCTTCACCATCCGTGTTCTCACCACTCCCTTTCTAAGATCGGGAGAACATGAATAATAAAATGAATACCAATGCTTGTTATGGAATAAGCTGCGATTATATTCACCAGCATGATAGTGTAACTATATCGTTTACTGGAGAGTGTAATTTAGTGCATCCACATTGTTATGTCTTGGGCACCGGTTTTAAACACAATAAAACAATAGGCGCATCTTATTTAGATCAAGGGGTTGATATGACGTCTGTTACATTTGTTTGACCAGTCTTGTGTCAAGTTCAGCATCAATAGTATTAACGTTTTCATTATAGAATTAATTCTCCCCAGAGAATTAACTGGATTTGAACCGTTGCTGCTGAAATTGAATGCTGCATAAAATAAGTGAACAATGCATGTTTTTATAAAAATATATATTTTATTTTTATATTTGAAGAAGCCGAGAGTTGAACTGGCATGTAACAATCTCCAGTGAGTTCTACTTCCAAACTAAATTACAAAACTTTCCTCATGTTGAAAAATGAGAGAAAGGGGGGGTGGGTGATATATATATATATATATAGAGAGAGAGAGAGAGAGAAAGAACTAAGGTTATAGATAGAGACTGAAATGTTATTTTTTTACAATTCTGGTGTCGGCTAAGTAGATCTAACCATTTGCACCTGTCAACCTCGATAGCTTTGATATGGTTGGGATGTTATAAACATCTGAGCTAAGATCAACTTTGGTTGACAACATGCTCTGAAGTCGCCATGTTTATAATAGCACGGTTTAAATTATGCCTAAGGTAGGCATAACATTTTTAAATGTAGGGAGCTGAGACTCAAATCCGAGATCACACCCTGTCAATCATACCTATTAACCTCATGCATCTGGCTCAACTCCAGAAACATATACTGCAAAGTAATATGTAACCATTTTCACTAAATATCTCCAATAAAATAAAAAGAAACATCAACGTTTATAATCCTTTTCGTTAATATCCTCTTTCTTATAATCTTTGATGATGTTTAGATATGGGAACCAGCTAGACGAGGAATATATAATTACTTCTGTTGAAACTTATTATTGACATCGTTCATTAATACTCTGCTCCTAAGTTTGTGGCATCATTTATTGGCAAGGCAACAGCTAACACTTAATGGCCTTTATTCAGCTTCAGAGGAATCAATATTTGCATCATAGGATATTCTCCACTTGACAAACAGCTGCTCAAAAATTCTTAAGCTTGTGGTGATGATATTGGTATTAACGGTTTAGCTAAACCTACTCTATACTCTATTTATCTATATATCTCTATATAACGCATAATGTGTGTATGTATGTACATGTATATATAATGTGTATATATATAATTTATATATGTGTGTGTATGCATGTATATATATATATATATATAATTATTTACTATAATAATTATTAAATACCTACAGACACAGGTGTTTCATCCTTTCGAGAATCATCAGTGCAGAGGGTCATGATTAACACTATTAATATACACGATTATAATATATATATATATATATATATATATATATATATATATATATATATCTATATCTATATATCTATATATATATATATATATATATATGTTAAGTAGTCAAATTCAAGTGTAAATCTTAGTGGATTAAATAAAAAGTTTGCACTGAACTAATATTTATTTCCTGATTTAACAACAACAGCAAAAAACAAAATGAAAACAAAATCGTTTTTATCTATAAAAATTGCAGCAGTTTCAATACAGACGAGACCTAAAAACAAAAGAATCTTCTGATTAAAGAAAAAAACAAACTTTCTTTGGATATCGTTTACAAAAACTTTTGTTCTTTATACAGACAAAATAATGACAAATATATAGCGTTCACTAATCCGCCATATTTGTTTGATACATGAAAATAGATTATTTTGGAAAAAATAAATTTTGACAGTTGTTTGTTAATGTGATAATTGTTTTTGTTTGCAACGTTTTACTTGCTAAAAGACTATGCAATCTGGCTTCGAAATTTCTATAAAGAAAACAAAAAACAATGAAGCAGTAAGAAACAGACAAAATACATGAAAGTTGGATTAAGTTATCACAATTTAACAGCTTCATTTTGCACCTTTTATATTTAAAGCAAATTAGAAATCTATCAAATGAACGATCCTTAAAACCAGTTAAATTTAATATTATTTTGTTTAACTCATTAACTCGACTAGCTAAGAAATAAACTTACCCACTGGTCCAGGGACTGCATGCACCATGCTCAGGCAGGGAACATACACATTTGAGCATAACAAACCTTACATCCATTAACCCTTATCCTCGAGTGACCTTCGGGCTTTGATAAATAGTGGTGCCCCCACCCACACACACACAAGTAAAAAAAAAAAAAGCATAAAAATGACTCAGATGCATTGCTTGATATTCTAATCATTATTTTTATCTCCTCCGGTCTATGCCAGGACACTGGTCTTGCTGGATTCATATAATATGGAAAGATGCTTTATATAAGTTCAACATTTAAGGATGGAACATAAAATCAAAAGTAATAAGACAAAATAAAATATATATATATATATATATATATATATATAACTACTTAATTTACTCACATAAAATTAATATACGAAAGTATAGATTTATGCGTAAACTTTAAGTATTTACTTCAAAAGTGCTCAATATGTAGGTAGAGCTAGTTGGTAATTTATAAAATATATATGGCGATTAAGCTACACTGAATATTCCGCGTTTCATCCACTGTAGGACTCTTCAGGCTTATGCGCATAAGCCTGAAGAGTCCTACAGTGGATGAAATGCAGAATATTCAGTGTAGCTTAATCGCCATATATATTTTATAAATTACTAAATACTATATATATATATATATATATATATATATATATATATGAATTTATTTGTCGGTTCAATAAGGAAAAACATCATATATTTAGATAGAGGGGTTATAAACGCTCTTTATACCTCAGCATTTTGAAACCTAATACTTCTTGTCAGAAGAGGAGACGAGAGCTAGGGAACTGCGAGATCTAGCTTAGGATACATTGAGGTGGAAATATAAAATGCAACAGTAGAAAGATAAATGAAAAATAAAACATAAATAATGAAGGAAAGAACAAGACAAGAAGTAAGAGTATGGTATGGTTATATAACTGGGGTTGTTGAGGTTAGAGGGAAGCGATGGAGATGATTAAAATGGGGCGAAATTTTACTAAAAGGATGCATCGGGGTGTTTTAAGGCAAAGTGGTGTTGAAATTTGAAAAAAAGTGTCAAAAACGAAATACAAAAATGGGGAAATTATATAAGAATATAGCAGAGCAATTAAAAGAATTGAATTGCAACAAAATATAGGTATATATGCAAAAGAAAAATATATTTAAAATATATATAAAAAATCTTAGGGTGAAGGTGATTGCATGAGATTATATAATGGTGGCATATGTGTATCTGGCATGAATAAATGAAGTCATAATCTTTACATGGTAAATGGGGATGTTATGCATGAAGTAGATCCCGAAAATGTTTGATCAGTTGGGTATGAATAAAACTGCTGGGATATTTATGCATCGATAGGAGTTTAAGTCCTGAAATTCTTATCGTAGGAATCCTACAGTGTAGCATAGGAAAAAAAATGCCCCAGAGTTCAAAATATATCACCAGTAATTAGGGACCTCAGTGTCATATAGATTTATATAGAATGGGTGAATACTGTGAAAGTTTAATATATTTAAACACCCAGAGTTCAGGAAGTCAAAAAAATGTTTAGATGATAGAGAAAAAAAAAAAAAAATCCAGCTTCATGCCCGTCTGGTAACATAGGAAAAAAAACACCTTGGGTCCTAAGGTTTCTTTTAAGTTTTTATATGTTTTTTTTTTCTATTGTTTATATGCCTGTATTTTTTGGTTCATCTCTTTATCCATTATGAGATGTTATTATTATACTTTTTTTCATTATTGTATTTATTATTCTCCATTTTTCTGCACGCCTTTGCCTTATGAATTCTTCTTGTAGAATTTCATCCCATTTTAATCACCCCCCCCCCCATCGTTCCTCTCTGACCTCAACAACCTCCAGTTATATAACTGCCATACCATCCCCTTACTTTTTGTCAAATATTAAGTGGGTGTATATTCTCATTGTTGAAGATTCTTTAAAAAAAAAAAAAAAACTGGGGAGGGAGTCGTAGCTTCTTACCTAATTGAGGGAGCTTCTATAAAGAAAGAATTAAACAAAATAATATTAAATTTAAATAATAAACGCTATATATATATATATATATATATATATATATATATATATATATATATATATATATTATGAAGATGTTGGTTGGTTGTTTTTGTTTTGTGGCATATCAACCCTTTTCAGGTTATTTAATGCCAAATCCAGTTATTTTGAAGAAAAATGTTTTAATAGAATATATGTTTTTTCCAAGTCGGTTTCTATTTAACCCATAGTTGGGGTCCTAACAGATACTACCACTCTAGGTCAGAGTAGACCTGG